>NC_133621.1:220490217-220790217 GCF_048593235.1 Sminthopsis crassicaudata
TTTTTTGAATTGTAGTTGGAGACATAGCACTACTATGTCTCTTTTTCCCCATCTAAATTTTCATTTTTCCCATAATTTCTCTTGAGATTTGATTTTTTTTTTATTTTAGTCATCTTAATCTTTATTTTTCTCTCTTCTTGCTATTGAGTTCTGCTTCCTTCCTCTAGACTGTTCACAAAGGATTGTCAGGATTCAATATTCTCATTTATTCCTCTGCAATTTACTATCCTTGATTCAGAACACAAGGTAATCTTTTGTCCCCATGGAGGCTTCCTAGATAAGAACATTTTAGGGAGTCTGTTTTTGATTTCACATCTAAGTAGCACAGTAGATAACATATCAGACTAAGAGTCAGGAAGAGCTAAGTTTTAAATTCTATCTAAGTAGCTATATGACCCTGGGTAAATCACCTATCTTGTTTGTCTCAGTTTATTCATTTTTAAAGTGAGCTAGAAGAAATAGAAAAACCTTTTTCATATTTTTGCCAAAAACATTTCCAAAGGGGTAAAGGAAAGTCAGCTGCAACTGAAAAAATAATTCAATAAAATTTTGAAGATTCCTTGATCAGGAGTTGTTTCCTCTGAGTCTTCTTTGGCTGCCACACAGCCTTCATCCTATTCAAGGTTTCCTTTCTTATAGTGCTGAGTGGATTTTTGCTTATACCTGATATTTCCCTAGGTTTATCTTTTGTCTCCTTTGAGGTTTTTCTGGTCATACAGCTGAGAGGCATGGGTCTTCCCTGAACCCGATATTATATGGTCTTTCATTCCCTCCTGGGATTTACTTATTAAGAGAATTGTTGTTTCTATCATTATACTCCTCTGGTTTCCACTTTTTGGACACTGGGGGTTTGTCTACTCTTTGAGACTTCCCAAGTGATGTTGCTTTGGGTATATAGTTTGTTTATTAGTTCTGCTGCTTCTCCAACAGCACTTTGCTTCCATTGTTTATATATATATGTGTGTGTGTGTGTGTGTGTGTGTGTGTGTGTGTGTGTGTGTGTGTGTGTGTGTATCTATCTATCTATCTATCTATCTATATCTATCTATCTATATTTTTTTGTGGCAAGGATGGGGCATGGGGCATGGGGCATGGGGCATGGGTGGAGTGCAATCCTGAATAGGATTAATAATCTTAATGAGGATTTTTTTGGGATTTCTTCGACTTGTAATAATCCAGGTGAAACTTGATGAGGATTAGAACTAAGATAATACACATAGGAAAGAAGGAAAGGTGAGGAGATATGAGTAAATTTTAAAGACAGAATTTGGAGAGAGAATTTTAAAGAGAGAATAAAGAGAATTTGAACATTGGGGAGTTTGGGCATATAACGATCAGAGAAAAGCCAAAGGTGACTACACAGTCATGAAGCTGGTGATTAGAAATATAGGAATGCTTTGAACAGAAAAGGAAATGTTGGGAGAAGAGACAGATTTAGGGAAGAAAATAATTAGTTCCCTTGAGGTCATTTTGAGATTGTGATGCCTACAGAACAAGCAATTTTTTTTTGAAGGCTAATGATTTGTATTTTATTTATTTATTCCTTATTAAAGTTTTTTTTTTTTCAAAACATATGCATGGATAATTCTCTAACATTAACCCTTTAAAAACCTTGTGTTCCAATTTTCCTCCCCTTCCTCTTCCCCTTCCCCTAGTTGGCAAGTAGTCTGATATATGTTAAACATGTAGAAATAGATGTTAAATCCAATATATGCATATATATTTATACAACTATCTTGCTGCACAAGAAAAATCAAATCAAATAAGAAAAAAAAAGAGAGGAAAAATTAAAATGCAGGCAAGCAACAAAAAAAAAGTGAAAATGCTATGTTGTGATCCACAGTCCTCTCTCTGGATATATATGGCTCTCTTCATCAGTTATTTCAAGAAAGATGAGGACTGAGAAAAAGTCAATTGAGCATTGAAAGGATTATTGAGAGAACTTCCATTTAGATGTCCAACTAGCAGTTGTCACAAGATTCCAGCTTTCTCAATAACAAAAACAATAACAAAGAAGGAGCACCAAATTAAACCAATAAGGGCAGCTTGCTGGTGCAGTACATACAGAGTTGGGCCTAAAGCCAGGAAAACTCATCTTCCTGAGTTTAAATCTGGCTTTAAATACCTACTACTTATGTGACCTGGGTGACTTAACCCTGTTTATATCAGTTCTTCATCTGTAAAATGAGCTGGAAAAGAAAGTGGCAAACTATTTCTAATATCATTGTCAAGAAAATCCCAAATGGAAATAAGATTCAAACAGCTGAACAACAACTCTTAGGGGTTTAAAGGAATTCAAACCTTAAAAGGATTAGTGTTTACTGACCAAATGTTCATTGGAAAAACAGAAATTAAATTTGGCCAAATGTAGCGTGCTGTTGTCTCCAGAAGCTGCCAGATCGCTCTCTGGGAAGAGATCTGCTGTGTCTACTCAAATCTCTCAGACAGATTCTTCTTCCTGTAGGGAACCATTGTCTCCAGGTAGTTGCTGTTAACTCTTGTCCAGAGAAGTGACTTCCCTTCCTGCAGAGAGTCGCGTCAAGCCAGATGTAGTGCAGAGTCTTCTCCTTGAATCCTGGCTCTGAATCTCCTCCAGCTCTTATCCTTCTCCAGGCCTTCTTCCTTTCCACTATCATCTCTGCCTTTTGTTGTGGTTGCTCCTGTTTGGTCATTTAGTCATATCTGATTCTGTTGGATGCCATGGACAAATCCATGGGTTTCTCTTGGAAAAGTTACAGGAGCAGCTTGCCCTTTCATTCTCCATATGTCTCAATTTTACACACGAGGAAGTGAGGCAAATAGCAGTTAAGTAACTTGACTGGTATCTGACAACTAATAAATAAATGTTTGAAGCCAGATATTTAAAACATATCTTAAAACACATTATCCATTACCCCACACAGAGAAGTCTTATATCTTAATTACCTATAAATAACATCCTTTCTAAACACACTAATCTGCATGGAAAAGAAGAAATGTTTTTGGAATTGAGAAACTGCGGGACCTGGAACTTTGGTCTATTTGTTAGAGACATATAGGATGATATAAGGAATGACTAACCTGAATGAGAGTAAAGTCTCTGAAGTAAAGACTGAATCATCAGTAAATTAAAGTTTATATATAAAAGATTTTGAGTTAAGTATTAGCCATTTAACTAAAATGACCCTGCTCTGTGTACTTTTTCAAAATAAAATCTAAACTTGACTTTTATTTTTAAATTTAAATATATTTTTCTAATTAATAATAATTAATTTTCCCTTCCTTTTCCACTTTACCATCAAACAATTAAAAAAAAAAAAGAAACCCTCACAAAATTATGTATAGTAAAGGAAAGCAAATTCTCATTTTGATCATGTTCCAAAGCATATGTTCACATCACCTCTCTCGTAGGAGATAGTGTGCTTCATATTTATTCCTCTATAATTGTGCTTTGTCTTTGTTTTAGGAATGGTTTTAAAGTTGATTTCTTTCAAAGTTGATTTGCTTATGATATTGCAATTTTATATTTTGTGTGTGTGTGTGTGTGTGTATGTGTGTGTGTGTGTGTGTGTGTGTGTGTGTGTGTGTGTGTGTGTGTATGTATCTTTCTTTAATCTCTGGGAATATATGCATAATAATGGTATTGCTCAATTTAGTGACTTTTTGTGGCACAGTTCCAAGTTGCTTTCCAGCATGGTTGGAACAATTTATACTTTTACCAGTGGTGCAAATCTGTTTCTGTTTGTTTCTTATAGCTTCTCCAACACTGGCCACCTTCCTCTTCACACCTTGATAAATAGGTCAAAGAATCTCTTGCTGGATGTAAGAGCTTGACTCTGAAAATATCATACAAACTACTCCCTTAGGAAACAAAAAGTCAGATCCCTTTTGTATTTCAAAAATGAATTTCATGGAATATTCAGTGAGCAGCTTTGGCTGCTCTGAGAGGATCATGTTTGTTGATTCACTGATGGAAGGATTGGTTCTGTGTGAGATCAGAAAATAATTTTTTCATTGGACCCTTGGTCTTGTCATCATAGCAAGAAGTATCTGGAACATGATGATTAGTCATTGAATCAAAGGACATTAAAAGGACTGGCCCCACCCTCTAACTTTGTGTCCTCAGCAAGTTCTGGCTTTACTTTGGGTAGAGTTCCAACAATTACTGCAGAGCTTATTAGATAAAACTCAAGCAAATGAAACCAATATTGATGTCTTGAGGAAAAAAACAACAACAACACAAAAAACAAAAAAAAAAAAAAACAAACTTAGAATTCTTACAAGGTGTTAAGTCACTGGAATGGAGAGAGACAATAATTATCTAATTTAGCATGGTACTTAACAGTTCTCTAGTTCAGTAATTCCATGAGATTCACACCTTTAAGAGAGCATACTTTTAAGCAGCTCCCACAAGCCCAGGGAGAACCCACAAGCCCATTCTCTGGGAGGATATAAGGAGCCAGGATTCAGTAGGGATAGTTAAGAGTCTGGATTCAGTCAAGGACAGGACTTCTCGGGAGAACTTCAGGGAAACTTGAGGAGATTCCGAAAGCCAGAATTTCAGTGGGGAGATTCCCAAGTCCAGGAGATTCCCAAGTCTAAAGTCTAAATTTATTGGCATAAATTTAAGCAAAGAAACTACTTATTACTGCTCAATTTCCTCTTCATTGGTGGAAACTTTTCTCTTTTAATTTTTAAGACTAACAATTTGATTTTCCTCATTCCTTTTTCTAATCTGATTCTAATCAGAAAAGGAGTTAATTGTTCTTTTAAGTGTTTGGTAGAATTCACATGTAAATCTATCTGGCCCTGGGGATTTTTTCTTAGGGAGTTGATTAATAGCTTGGGCTATTTCTTTTCCTAAGATGGGAGTGTTTAACTAATTTACTTCTTCCTCTATTAATCTGGACAAACTATGTTTTTGAAGGTATTCTTCCATTTCATTTAAGTTATCTAATTTATTGGCATAAAATTGGGCAAAGTAACTCCTAATTATTGCTCTAAATTTCCTCTTCATTAGTGGCAAATTCTCCCTTTTCATTTTTAAGACTAACACATTGATTTCCCTCTTTCCTTTTTTTAAACTCAGATTTACTAAGGGTATATCTATTTTGTTGGTTTTTCATAGAACCACCTTTTAGTTTTATTAATTAATTCAATATATATTTTTTTACTTTCAATTTTATTAATCTCTCTTTTTATTTTTAGAATTTCAAGTTTAGTGTTTGACTGGGGGTTTTTAATTTGTTCTTTTTCTAGCATTTTTAGTTGCAAGCCCAATTTGTTGACCTTCTTTTTCTCTATTTTATGCAAGTAGGCCTGTAGAGATAAAAAACTTCCCCTTATTACTGCTTTGGCTTTATCCCACACATTTTGGTATGATGTCTCATTACTATCATTTTCTTGGGTGAAGTTATTAATTATGTCTATGATTTGCGGTTTCATCCAATCTTTCTTTAGTATAAGATTATTTAGTTTCTAATTATTTTTTTTGGTTTATTTCTCCTGGTTTTTTATTGAATGTTATTATCATTGCATCATGAAATTGCATTGCATCTGCCTTTCTGCATTTGAATTTGAGTTTTTTTATGTCCTAATATATGGTCAATTTTTGTATAGATTCCATGAACTGCTGAGAATTAAGTGTACTCCTTTCTGTTTCCATTTAATTTTTTCCAAAGATCTATTATATCTAACTTTTCTAGTATTCTATTTACCTCTTTGACTTCTTTCTTATTTATTTTGTGGTTTGATTCCTCTAATTCTGAGAGTGCAAGGTTGAGATCTCCCACTATCATAGTTTTGCTGTCTATTTCTTCTTGCAGCTCTCTTAATTTCTGTTTTAAGAATTTGATGCTACATCACTTGGTTCATATATGTTTAATATTGATATTGCTTCATTATCTATAGTACCCTTTAGCAAGACATAGTGCCCTTCCTTATCTCTTTTAATTAGATCAATTTTTGCTTTTGCTTGATCTGAGATGAGAAGGGCTACCCCTGCTTTTTTGGCTTCACCTGAAGCATAGTAGATTCTGCTCCAACCTTTTACCTTTATTGTGTATGTATCACCCTGCTTCAGGTTGTGTTCTCTGTAAACAACATATTGTAGGATTCTGGCTTTTAATCCAGTTTGCTAAGTGCTTCCTCTTTCTGGGGAAGTTTACTCCATTCACATTTATGGTTAAAATGACTAATTCTGTATTACTTGCCATCTTGTTAACCCCTGCTTTTGCTTTTCTCCTTTACTTCCCCTTTATCCCCCTCCCCAGTATTAAACTTGTGAGCACCACTTGCTTCTCACAGCCCTCCCTTTTTAGTATCCTTCCCCTCACTTTAGAGTTCCTCCCCCTATGTTACTCCTTTTCCTCACAATTTCTTTATTCCCTTCCACTTAGCTTACTCCTTCCCTTTTCACTTTTCCCTCCCACTTTTCAATGAGGTGGGAGAAGTTTCACCATAAATCGAATATGTCTAATATTTTTCTCTTTAAGTCAATTCTGATAAGAGTAAGATGCACACTATGCTCATCCCTCTCCATTCTTTCTCTCAGATATAATAGGGTTTTTTTGCCTCTTTGTGAGATGTATTACCCCCACTTGATCCTTTTTCTGGTATAATTTCCTTTCTACCTCTAGTTTCTAGAACAAATTATACATGTGTTCTTATATATCTTTATAACAGAAATATAGTTCCCAAGATTCTTTTTAACCCTTTTAGGTTTCTCTTGAGTGCTAGATTTGGGAATCAAACTTTTTGTTAGTTCCAGTTTTTTCATCAGAAATAAATGAAATTCACCTATTTCATTGAATGTTCATCTTCTTCCCTGGCAAAAAAATGATCATTTTGGCTGGCTAAGTTATTTTTGGCTGCATATCAAGTTTCTTAGCCTTTTGGAATATCGTATTTCAGGCCTTCAGTCCTTTAATGTGGATGCTGCTAGATCCTGAGTAATCCTTATTGTGGCTCCTCTATATTTGAATTGATTTTTTTTCTAGCAGCTTGTAGTATTTTTTCTTTGGTCTGATCATTATGGAATTTAGCCACAATATTCCTTGGAGTTTTGATTTTCAGTTCCCTTTCAATGAATTCTTTCAATGTCTATTTTACCCTCTGTTTCTATAACATCTGGGCAGTTCTCTTTGATAATTTCCTGGAAAATAGTGTCCAGGCTCTTTTTTTCATCATATTTTTCAGGAAGTCCAATAATTCTCAGATTATCTCTCCTAGATTTATTTTCCAGGTCTGTTGTTTTCCCAAGAAGATATTTGACATTTTTTTTCATGGTTTCATTTTTTTGGGTTTTGCTTGACTGATTCTTGGTATCTCCTCGAGTCATTCAATTTAATTTGTTCAATTCTGATTTTTAATGAATTATTTTCTTCACTTACTTTTTATATCTTTTTCTAATTGTCCAATTGTGTTTTTAAGTAAGTTGTTTTGTTCTATGGAATTTTTTTTTCCATTTTGCCAATTTTATTTTTTAGAGAGCTATTTTCTTTTTCCAATTCACTAATTCTGTTTTTCAAAGATTTGATTTCTTTAATCCACTCTATCTTTAAATGAGTGCGATAACTTATCCAGACTCTCTTGCCAAACTTTCCTTCCCCTTTTCCATTTTTCCTCTAGCTCTCTTGTCAAAGATTTTTAATTTCTTCTATGAGATTCTTGTGTGTTGAGGACCAGATCAAAACCTCTTTTGGGGATTCATCTGGAGACAGTCTGATTTTAGTCTCAGGGTTTAAAGTCTGTTCTCTAACCATATAGAAGCTATCAATAGTTAGAGCCCATTTAAATTTTTAGCTCATTTTGTCAAAGAAGAATTAAAGAAAACAAACTAACAAGAAAAACAAATGCAGTTTGCTTTTTTTTTGGGGGGGGGAGAGGGAGCTGGATGGTATTACTGAGGTTCCTTTACAGACTGCAGGGGGCAGCAGTGAGGCACTAGCAGGACAGCAATGGCTGTGATGTGTCTGTGCTCTGAGACTCTGAGAGCATGCTGAGACACTCCGGGTGGGTGTGGCCTGGTCCCCAAAGACCCTAGCTTTTTGGGGTTATAGTCTTTACCTTCTGTGTTTATAGCTTCTCTGTTGATCTACTGGCTTGCTGCCAGGGCAAAGTAGTCACACTGTGGTAAAGTTTTCCCAGCAGAAACGGCTGAGATCACACTCACTCCCTTCAAGTCTGCTCAGTGTGAGCTGCGTTCCATACTCTCACTGTCTGCTGTGCTGCTGCCACCTGCCTTCAGTCTGCACCTGATCTTACTGTCCCCACCCATGAGCAAAACGAGATCTTTTCTGGTGAATTTTGAGGATATCTTCTGTTGGTAATTATGTGTGTGTGTGTGTGTGTGTGTGTGTGTGTGTGTGTGTGTGTGTGTGTTTCAGTCAAGCACTAATTACGAGACCTTGTCATGAATAAAGTATTCTGAGAGCAAAGAGGGAGCTTAAATAAATGTGTGTGTCCTCTCTGCCATCTTGGCCAGAAGTGCTTTCTTCACTAAGTTCATCATAGATTTATCTGGAGGATGTCTTTCATTCATTGTTATTGGAGAGGGCCAGCCCATGCTTTGAACTGTGCACTCTTACAGAGAACTGGTCTCAAATAATACTTCTTGTAAGTAATTAAGTCTCTTCCTATACAAAGACTTATTCAATACTGGCCCTTTAAAGCTAACGCTACATTTAGTTCATATAACTATATCTTATCTAAAAGGGTAATATAATACTTCATATATTAATAAAATTTAGGTATAGTATGTCTATGCTTATTTTTTGATTTAGATTATTACTATTTTGTGTTGATCAGGGACACCTTTTATTTTGGGAATCATCATAGTTAAACTCCTTGAGAACACAGGTTATAGACCTTTGTCAGAAAGGGGCAACTTCCACATAAGTGAATATGACCTCTGACTTAGTGCTGAGAGATGATATGTCCTTTGAAATAAGTCAACAACTCCTAATGAGGAGTTGTGTTAAAGATGACTTGGAAATGAGAGTTATGGGAGCTAGACTTTTTTTTTTTAATAGATCCTCCTTTGTAGAGTCAATAATAGTAAGAGCCATGGAAACACTCTCTTCTGAGTAGTTTGCTTTTGGGACTATTCACCAATGCTTTCTCTCTCTTGAATTTCCTGATAGTAGGAATTGGATATCTCTTCTTAATCCTCTCTAACTCTCATCAAGTAGCACATGGTAGTGGGAACATGAACTTGCCTATGCTACTTTGAATCCATGACTAAATTCTATTTTTTCTTTTCCTGAGCATCAATAATTGAGGAAAAGTTGCTTTGAAGCTTAAAAGTAACCTAAAGAGTAAAGCAATTACCCGAGGTACTCATATAAATATTTATATGTTAAATCCTGCATTAGAAAAGTTAATAATGATATACTTCTTAGAAAATATGACCATAGACATTACCATCTAGTAGCAGAAAGAATTATAAAGAGACCTCTGCTGCAGATTTGAATTTTTCATAGTTATTTAGGCAGAAAAGGTGTAAGTTCAAAGCAAAATATCTATTTAGTAATACCACAAAAATATATTTTCCTTCTTTGGGGGAATGCATGGAATATAATTGAATTTTTCAGCTATTTTATATATTTTTTGGTGTTACTGTGTCTGTGATTTTTTGCAACATAAGCATTTTCAGGAATGTAGGAAATAGAAACAAGCTTTTATCCAATTCTCATATGCATATGAAAGTTCTTTTCCTAATTCCTTAAAAATAGAATTGCTTAAGGGGAAGCTAATGATGATATGAGTATTTGAAACATAGAGAAACAAACAACAACTATAATGAGGTTTGCCTGTGCATGCTTAAATCATCTCTCATGAAAGTAGCCTGCTTTTCTGAGTTCTGTTACCACAAGAGTGGGCATAGACTCTTTTGACAGACTGAATGCCTGAACATACTCACCAGATTGGGATAGTTCCTTTCATTCCAGGGAAGTATCTCCTTTATAATCTAGAGGGTGAATATCAAAATTCATCTATCACATGGATACTATGAATTGAATTGGCAAGAGAAGTATCTTCCATGATTCTGGGAAGAAGTCAACATGAGAAAAAATTCTGGAAACTAATTCATGTTCTTTATATATTTTAGAAATGAGACCTTTATCAGAAACACTGGCTTGTAAAGATTTTTTCCTAGCTTTGTACTTCCATTTTAATCTTGTTTCTGTTGGTTTTATTTGTGCACAATCTTTTCAGTTTAATGTAATCAGGTTTATCCATTTTGTTGTTCATAATGTTTGTTCATAATGTTCTCTTATTCTTTGATCATAAATTTCTCCTTCTCCAAACATCTGATAGCTAAATTATCTTTAGCTCTCCTAATTTATTTGTGGTATGATCTTTTATGCCCATATCATGTACTCATTTTGACTTTATTCTAGTATGGGATGTGAGGTGTAGGTCTAGACCCAGTTTTTTATATATTACTTTTTAGTTTTCCCCACAATTTTTGTCCAATAGTGAGTTCTTCTTTCAGAAGCTAGAGTTTCAGGTTTATCAAATAGTAGGTTACTATAGCCCTTAATTATTGTATCATGTGTATCTTATCTATTCCACTGATCCACCACTCTGTTTCTTAGCTAATACCAAATGGTTTTGATGACTGCTGTTTTATATTGTAATTTTAAGTTTGCTATTGCTAAGCCACCATCCTTTGCATTATTTTCATTAATTCCCTTGATTTTCTCGACTTTTTTTGTCATTATGTTTTCTAGTTCTATAAAATAATGTTTTGGCAGATTGATTGTTATGGCACTGAACAAGTAGATCAATTTAGGCAGAATTCTCATTTTATTATATTAGCAGGGTCTAACCAAGAGCAATTGACATTTTCCAATTGTTTAGATCTGACTTTATTTGTGTGAGAAGTGTTTTATAATTAGTGTTCATATATTTCTTGGGTTTGTCACTTGGCAGGTTGACCCCAAAATATTTTATTTTGTTTGCAGTAATTTTAAATGGCATTTCTCTTTGTATCTTTTGCTACTGGGCTTTGTCAGTAATATATAACAATGCTGATGATTTGTGTGGGTTTATTTTATGTCATGTAACTTTGCTAAGGCTGTTAATTGTGTTGGGTAGAGTTTTTTGGATGATTTTCTGGGATTCTCTAAGTATCTTATTATGTCATCTACAAAAAGTGATAGCTTTATTTCTTCATTGCCTATTCTGATTCCTTTAATTTCTTTTTCTTTTTTTATTGCTAAAGCCAACATTTCTAGAACAATATTGAATAACAGCAGGGATAATGAGCATCCTTGTTACACCTTTGATCTTACTGGGAATGAAGTCAGCTTCTCCCCATTATAAATAATGCTTTTTAAAGTTTTAGATAAAAATTCTGCTTATTATTTTGCTTTTAGATACATACTACTTAGAATTTTAAAGAAATATTCCTTTAACCCTATGTTCTCCTATGTTTTATAGTTTTATTTTTATATTAAAGTTTTAAGTGGATGTAAACCTAGAGAGTATCTAAACCCTTATATAGCCTTGTGTTGGAATCCATTTTTGAGTGACAGGGTTACTTCCAAGTGCTAAATTGTGTTTGTATTATCACCCAAAAGCATAATTTCTAATAATTTATGAACCCTTACCGATATGTTTGCCTTTATTAGGCAAATGATACAATGTAAAACAAAGGTAATAATGAGATAGACTAGAAAAAGTAAAAATAAAGCCCCTTTAAATTCGGATAATTAGTCCAGAGAGACCACTTTATAAGCTGGAATATTTCCTGTAACTGTTATATATGATACCGGAATCTAATCAACTTTCTTCTCAAATAATTATCTAAGAGGGAAGAGAAAACAATGGAATATTTGATAATATTTATTATACATCCAAGAATAGAGAAATAATGCAGGTGAATAAATGTCATTAATATTTTTTCTGAACTCAAGGAAAGAGTAAATTGTAGCAAAAAAAGTCTTTCCCCCCTTCATATGTTGCCAGATGCAAAAAAGCTGTGTGTGTGTGTGTGTGTGTGTGTGTGTGTGTGTGTGTGTGTGTGTGTGTGTAAGTGTGTGAGAAAGGCAATAACCAAGTTTTCTGAAGTCCCTTATTTAGTTTTATTTTTAAGGCATATTTTTGGCCATTTGTGTGTTATGGGTCAGAAAAAATATGTTGCTAGAAAGGAAGGAGTCTGGAATACAAGGAGAAAGTTATTTTTAAAAGAGAGAAAAATCCATAGGTTGCCAGTGAGGGAAAAGCAGACATGTTAGTATGAGATGAAATGTAATAATGTCTGTTTTCTTATTTCAAATCATCATGTAGACTTTCAGTCTTGAAGCTGTATTTTATTTTAGCTTTTACTTTCCAAGATTTTTAAGTAGGAAGCCCTATCTGACAATTTACACAAGGCTAATTTTGGTTCTCAGGCAACAGATATCAATCTTTTGCATTTTATAACATTGATCATCTGGCAAAATTGATTTTTCATTTGGATGGACTACTTTTTTGCTTTTTTCTTCAAGAGTATTTTATTTTTCAAAATGCATGTAAAGATAGCTTTCAAAATTCATTTTGGTAAGACTTTGTGACTTAATTTTTTTTCTCTCCCTTCCTAATCTCTCACCTACCCTAGAAACAATTTGATATAGGTTAAATACGTGCAATCCTATTTAACATTTCAATATTTGTCATTTTGTACAAGAAAAATAAGAACAAAATGGAAAATAAAAAATGAGAAAGAAAAAAAAAACAAGAAAAAAGTTGAAAATACCATGTTTAGATCTACATTCAGTCTCTATGTTTCTCTCTCTGACATTGCTGAGAGCAGCCAAATCCATCACAATTGATCATTCATAATCTTGTTATTACTATGTACAATGTTCCACTAGTTATTTTCACTTTACTCACAGTTCATATAAGTCTTTCCAAACTTTTGTGAAATCAGTTTGCTCATTATTTCTTATAAAATCTTAATATTCCATTACATTCATATACCATAACTTATTCAGCTATTTACTAATTGATGGGCTACTTGATGTCCAATTCCTTGTCACTACCAGAAGAACTTTGCTTGAACTACTTTGCATATTCTCCAACTGAAATCTTCACCATGCCTCAGGAAGTTCATTATTGAAATGATTTTCATTTCATTATTGCTCATTATTTAATAATCAATATTGAACATAAGTTCATTGTTGAAAAAATAATCATCACGTGAGATCTCATCAGCTTTGGAAATCCATCTCATGACTATACTCTGCCTTTGACTGGAGGATGAAGCTATGAACTCCAAAACTTTAGTTCAGAGACCTGAGTTTAAATATTCCCTATTTTCTCACCTGACTTAAGAACTTCTCTGCATTTCCCCCCATTATTCTTCCATATAGGGTACCTTTCTTCTCCCTCCCACTTTTTAGCTTTCTTTTGTGTATTGTCTTCTAACTTAATTTTAACTTCTTATGGAACTGGGATTGTTTCTTTCTTTTCTAAAATATTTGTGTTTTTGTGCTTATCACAGTACCTGCTATGTAATAGACACTTAAATATATATAGATTATTAAGCTGAGGGCTAGAAAATTCCTTGACAATTAGTTTCTTATACATATTTGTTTCTTAATAAATATTCTTTGTATTCCATAGAAATAAAATGTTAAGTAAGGTGACTGAGTGCAAGTGAAATTTTTATAAAGCGGGATGGAGTAGGTAAGAAAAAAGCCTTAATCAGAGAGGATTTTTGTGTAGTACTGAAAAGGATCTGTGAAATTTGTATCTATGAGTAAGGTAGAATTAGTAAGAAAATAAAATTAGGTCATAAGATCCAGAGCAAATAGTTCAAAGGTATTCAGGTTTTCTTTTCCTAATTTTTCATCTGAGTGTTGTCTCATATCTTAAAAATCAATAAAATCCTTTTGAATGTGTTTCTAAAAGCCTGAATTACTTGTTTATTCCTCAGGGTATAAATAAAGGGGTTCATCACTGGTGCCACTGAGGTTGCAAGCACGGAAACCACTTTATTCAGAGCCACTCCTTCTTTTGCAGAAGGTTTGATGTAAATGAAGATGCAGGTTCCATAAGTCATGGAGACAACAATCATATGGGAGGAACAAGTGGAAAAGGCTTTTTTCCTTTGCTGGGCAGAGGGGAATCTTAGAATGGTCCTGACAATATAGGCATAAGATAGAACCACTAAAACTAAGGTGATAATGAGTGTCAACACAGCAGAGGCTAAAATCATTCTTTCTATGAATTCTGTGTCAGAGCATGTGATCTCTAGCATTGGTGAGGCATCACAGACAAAATGGTCAATGATATTAGAGTCACAGAATTCTAATTCAAGACCCACACCAAGTGGTGGAATGATGATCATCAATCCAGACAACCAACAACCCAGGAGGAGCTGATTACAGATTCTATTATTCATGATGGTTCCATAGTGCAGGGGTTTGCAGATAGCCACATAGCGGTCATAAGACATGGCTGCCAAGAGAAAAAATTCTGAGGCTCCAAGGAAAATACCAAAAAATAATTGGGTTACACATGCATTATAGGTCACAGTATAGTCCCCAGTTGACATGTTGTATAGAAATCTGGGAATACAGACAGTTGTGAATGACAGTTCTAAGAAGGAAAAGTTCCTTAGGAAAAAATACATAGGTGTTTTAAGATGGGGATCCACTAAAGTGAGGGTAATGATGGTCAAGTTCCCACTTACACTTAGCATGTAGGTCAGAAGCAGAAAGATAAAAAGCAGAACCTTCAGCTGTGGATCATCTGTCAATCCCCGAAGAATGAATAATGTTATGATTGTATGATTTTTCATTTCTTACTTCTCCCCTTTGATGGACCTGTATATAAAACAGAGAGAAAGAGAGACAGAGAGAGAAACAGAGACACACATAGAGACATAGAGAGATACACAGAGACACAGAGAGATACAGAGAGAGACAAACAGAGACAGTGAGACAGTGAGACAAAGACAGACAGTGGAGTTGAGAAGAGGCATCATAACATAGTCAGCATGGAAATTTAGATATAAATGCTCAGATGTCATTTTTTTCTTTCACTGGCTTAAAATAAATCATACCAACATTGTGTTATCCTCAAATGACTTGGAGCTCTGTATCAGCTACTGAACATAGCACTGTTGTAAAGACTTTTATCCTCAATCTGTCTTTCCTTTTAATTTTAGTCTCCTGCTTTTATCCCAATCTTTCCAAATTAACTTTAATTAGTGTTTCCTAAAAATTTTGTATTGATTTACTTTGTGTTCCCAAAATAGTAATTTCCAGATACACCTCTTTCACCGAATTCTTTTGTAACCTTGAAAATAAAGTAAAGCAAGTAATGAGAATACTGGTTCAAAGATTATGAATAATTTCATTACTTTTCTTAGAAAATTTCCAATTGTTTTATGTATCTTTTTGACCAATATTTACTTCTATAAATCATAAATTAATGTTTTTCCCAAATATCTTGTAAATAGTGTAGTTTCATCTGTTTTTAACCTTTGCCAAGATCTGTTGTAGGAAATAAAACCTCAGAGTTTTAATGTATTGTTTTAATTTGAATTTCTTTTATTAATTTTTTGTAGCATTTTTAATGACTGTTGGTAATTTTCAATTCTTATCTTATTAATTGTTGGTTAAACAGAGGAAATGGTTCTTGGTCTAATACATTTTTATAGTACATATTCTTTGAGCTTAACTAATTAATTGGTGCCATGGGAAATTCTTTGCATTACATATCTCCTCAAGAAATCCAATTTCTGGAGGAGCATTCTGGGAAGGAGGTGGAAAAAGGAAGAAAATTTTAAGTTCTTTATATTTTCCTCAGAAACAGAAAAATATTGAACTTTAGAATATACATAGGTGAAAAAAAGAAAACTTGGGGTAGAACAACTGTCCTGACATGAGGAGAAGACAGGATTTAATGGGTGTGAAGTGCAAATGCCTCCAGGCTAGTTCCACAGAAATAGCAAGTGGGGAACCTTGGAGGTAGCTGTGTTAGGCTGTAGCCTCAATAGGAAACACAGGAACTTTCACATTTCAGACAGAGAGGGAAATGCATGGTCTGAGTCAGGAATTCCAAGGGAACTTTTGCTATTTAGAAATACCAGGCCCAGCTGTTGAGATATGGCCCTGGGAAAGAAGGAACTAGCATATCTTGTGAATGCAGAAGCACCAGGACAGGGCTGCAGATGGAAGCTACACTTGCAGTTAGTTGGAGCTTATATTTTGGGGTTCAAGGTCAGAGGAGAGAGCTGAAATGAAGCTAGAAGCACCATTTTGCCCACTTCAGGATTTTAGGAATAAGCAAGACCAGAGTTTATCTTCAGAGGACAGTGAAGTAAAAGAAGACTCTTCTACCCCAAAGATTAATGTAAAATGGCTTCCTGCTCAGAGAAAATTTATAGAACTCAAAAAAGATTTTAAACATCAAGGGAGGGGGACAGAGCCAAGATGGCAGAGAACAGACAAGGCTTTCTGTGACTTCCTCTGACCCTCTCTTAAACCAACAGTACATTAAGCCTCTAAACTGATTTTAGAATGACAGAATCTGCAAGTATTTGGAGTACAACACATTCCTAGAAAAAGATACCTTGGAAGAACTTCAGAACAGGTCTGTTTCAAATGCAGAGGGGGACAGTCTGACAAGCCCAGACTGCAGCGCAGGGAATTGGGGGCAAGGAGCTGGTACAGGAAACTTTATTGTTGCTGAGTCCACCTGGGAATCTTCTCTGAGGCTCTCAGGCTACTCTGTCCTTCTTGCAAGCAGCAGGTGTTTGCAGATTTGCTGTAAAACACCTAAGAGTATATACAAAAGTCAAATTGTAACCTGGAAGAACTTGGCACCTGACCTTGATTATCCAGCACGAGAAATCAGTCAGAAACATTGGCTCCAGGGCTAACTAAAGCAGCAGATGCTCCTTTCCCTTAAGAGCAGATGTCATCCATTAAAAAATGAAAAAAAAAAGCAAAAACAATTCTGACCATAGACAAGTTTTATGGAAAGAGAGAACAGATTTCAGACCCTGAGGTTCCTAACAGCAACTAACTCTAGGTGAAGTCCCAAAAGGAGATATGAGCTGGTTCCTATTTCACAAGGCTTTCTTGGAAGATTTCAAAAAGAATCTTAAAAAGAGAGTTAAAAGAAAAATGGGGAAAGGCAGTAAGATCTTTGAAGGAGGGTATGAAAAAGGAAGACAAAAACAAATTATCTGAAGAAAACTCCTTAAAAATGATTTTATGAAATGAGAAAAGCATATAACTACCTACAAAATAAATTTGATGAAATGGGAAAAGCATATAACTCCTTATAAAATAGATTTCATGAAATTGTAAAAAAGCATATACCTCCATACAAAATAAATATGAAAAAGATACCAATTCATTGAAAAACAGAATTTGTGAAGTGGAAAATATGCAATGAACAAAACAATTCAATTGGCCAAATACAAAAGGAGCTAAAAAAGGTAACTGAAGAAAATAATAAACTAAAAATTAGAATTGAACAAATGGAAGTGATTGACTCAATAAGAGTTCAAGAATCAGTCAAACAAAACCAAAAGAATGAAAAAATAGAAGAAAATATGAAATACCTCCTAGGGAAAAAAAAAAACAATTGACCTGGAAAATAGATCTAGGAGAGACAATCTAAGAATTTTTGGACTTTTTGAAAGCCATGATGAGAAAGAGAATCTAAACATTATCTTACAGGAAATCATAAAAGAAAACTATCCTGATATCCTAGAATCAGAAGGTAAAATAGGCATTGAAAGATTTTACTTGTCACCCTTTAAAAGAAACCCCAAAATGTAAACTCCAAGGAATATTGTGTGTAAATTTCAGAACTATTAGATGAAGGAAAAAATATTCAAAGCAGCCAGAAATTTAATTACTGATGAGCCATAGTTAGGATGACACAGGACCTAGCAGCTTTCACCTTAAAATATGGAAGTGCTTGGAATCTGATATTCCAAAAGGCAAAGGAATTTGGATTATAGACAAGACTAAGCCATCCAGCTAAAATGAGCATTATCGTTCAGGAAGGAAATGAACATTCAAAGAAACAGGTGAATTTCATCCACTTCTGATGAACAGACCAGAACTGAACAAAAACAGAACTCCAAACAGAATTCAAGAGAATCACAAAAAGGTAAAAAGGAAAGAACTCTTGAAAACTATATTTATGTTGGGGGTATACTTTTATATACTTTTAAAGTTTTATATCTCTAGATGCTTACTTGCATAAAATAAAGAAAGAGAAGATCAATGAATTGAGTTTATAACTAAAAAGAGCTAGAGAAAGAACAAATTAAAATCGCTCAAATACCAAATTGGATATTCTGAAAATAAAAAAGATTAATAAAATTGAAAATAAGAAAAATAATGACTTAATAAATAAAATAAAGATTTGTTTTTATGAAAAAACCAGCAAAGTAGATAAATCTTTAGTTAATTTTGATAGGAAAAAGAAAGAAGGGGAGTTAATGGCACAATGGATAGAGCAGCAGCACTGAAATCAGGAGGATGTGAGTTGAAATCTGGTCTCAGACACTTAACACTTTCTAGCTGTGAGACCCTGGGCAAGTCACATAAACCCAATTGCCTCAACAAAAGAAAAAAAAAAGAAAAAGGAAAAGGAAACAAGAAAATCAAATAGCCTCAAAAATGAAATGGGAGAACTTTCCACCATTGAATAGGAAATTAGAGCAATAATTAAAATTGTTTTGCCCAATTATACATCAATAAATTTGGTAATCTAAGTGAAATGATGGAATATATACAAAATATAGATTTTCCAAGTTAACAGAAGAGGAAATAGATTATTTAAATAGTCCCATTTTAGAAAAATGAATAGAACAAGCTATTAATCAAATCCTTAAGAAAAAATCTCCAGGGGGGCGGAGCCAAGATGGCGGAGAAGAAACACACGTCTCTGTGAATGTCCTCACTCCCTCCCAACCAATTAGATAAATTAAGTCTCAGAATTAGCTCAGGACTGATAGATACCACAAGGACTGGAAGCACGACTTACCAGCTGAAGAGAATCTGGAGTTTCAACAGAGAAGGTCAGTTCCCAGGGGAGGAAGAAGAGAGACCAGCACAGACGGTGGGGTAGTGGCACACTGCGCCCATTGCGCTGGGAAGGGCATCAGAGAAGCCACTGAGGTAAAGGAATCTGGCACAGGCTGTTAGCTCTTCTCTGCTAATTATTTAGCAGTTCAGAAGAGAAAGCCAAAATATTTTAAAACTCAGATTAGATTTTCCCCGGACCCTGGAGGTGACTCAGCAGATCTCAGCACCAGGGGGTGTGGCCTCAGCTCCCACCTGAGAATAGTTAAGAGATTGACAAGTGGGTGGATACGGCCCAAGGCAACACACCCTGCCTAGCTTAGCTGGAGGGAGTGGAACTCAGCTCCAGGAAGTCCCAGAGAAGCGGAACCTTTGAACTAGGAACCGCGGTTTCTGGTAGACACTTCCAGTTTGAGCACAGGGGCTTCTCACGTCACCTGCTGCAGACATCCACTCCCCACCCGGACACATAGGCTGGGCTTTGTGCTGTCTTTACTATTCTACGCCCTCGAAGCACAGTAGTGCTAATCACCTCTGAGGCACCTCCAGGGAGGGGGTGGGGAACTCTCTCCCAGAGCTCTATCTTAGCTCAGGCTCAGGAGCCACTGCATCCATCCGGTCTGGGAGGAAGCTGGTAAAGAAGTAAATAAATAATTTCCTACCCCAGGGACAGACCCCAAAAGATTTTTTTAAATATGAGCAAAAAAGCTAGAAAAACCATAGATTCCTTCTATACAGAGAAAGAGCGGGTATCCAACCCCGAGGAAGTTAACAGCAGAGAGTCAGCAGATAACAACCCAAAGGGGAACGATCCCTGCCCCCCATCACATAACTCTCTCCTAGAAGAAACTCTTAAAAAATTGAGGGAGATTGAAGAAAAATGGGGAAAGGAAAGGGAAGCTATGATAGAGAATAACAACGTCCTGAAATTGGAGTTGGAAAAAATAAAGAATTCACAGGAGATGCAGGGAAACAAAATTTATGAATTAGAAAAGGTTAAAAAAAACACAGGAAAGTAGGATTTCTGAATTGGAAAAGATAAAAAAGTCTCAAGAAAATAGAATTTCTGAATTGGAAAAAGAAAATAATTCTCAAAAAAAAATTAGGGAAATGGAAAAAAATTCAATAGAGCAAAATAATTCATTTAAAAACGGAATTGGGCATTTACAAAAAGAACTAAAAACTGTGAAAGAAGAAAATAACTCCTTAAAAGTCAGGATGGAACAAATAGAAATGAATGATTCACAGAGAACCCAAGAATCAGTCAAACAAAACAAAAAAAATGAGAAGCTGGAGAACAACGTCAAATACTTACTGGGAAAATCTATAGACCTGGAAAATAGATCTAGGAGAGATAATCTGCGGATTATTGGACTTCCAGAAAACTATGACCAAAAAAAGAGCCTAGATTCTATTTTACAGGAAATTATCAAAGAGAACTGTCCAGAGATAATAGAAACAGAAGGGAAAGTAGATGTGGAAAGAATTCATCGAACTCCTTCTGAAATAGACCCTAAAAAAAGAACACCACGGAATATAGTGGCTAAGCTGCAGAATTACCACACAAAGGAGAAAATCCTGCAAGCAGCTAGAAAAAAACAATTTAAATACCAAGGTGCCACAATAAGGGTCACCCAAGATCTGGCTGCCTCCACATTAAAAGATAGAAGGGCCTGGAACCTGATATTCCGTAAGGCAAAAGATCAAGGACTGCAACCAAGAATGAACTACCCAGCTAAGTTTAGCATCTTTTTCCATGGAAGAAGATGGTCATTCAATGAAACAGAGGAATTCTATATGTTTCTAAGAAAAAAACCAGACTTAAACAAAAAATTTGATCTACATCCACAAGACTGAAGAGAAACAGAAAAAGGTACACAGAACCCTTGAGAACTGTAACTCTGTTGTGGGTATATAAAAAATACTCAAGGATAATTTGATTTTACTGATATAAAAGAAAAAAAGGGGGGTGTAGTAAAGGGAAGGAGGTCGGTTCAGAAAAAGGGGAAGGAGTGATAAAAAGAGGGAAACTACATCCCAGGAAGAGGCATAGAAAATACACCATATCTGAGGGAACTTAGTGAGGGGGAGAATCATTGTGTGAATCTTACTCTCATCAGGAGAGGCTCAAAGAGTAAATAATTAACATATTTGTTTTTCAGAGAATTTTCTCTCACCTCATTAAAAGGGGGGAGAGGAAAAGGGAAAAGGAAAAGGAGAATAAGTGAAGGGACTTGGAGGGAGGGGGGAGGGATCCTAAAAAAAAAAAAAAAGAGGGAGGGTTGCACGTCACAAGGGGGGTCTGTAAATTAAATATCGGGGAGGGGGATCAGGGAGGTCAAGGGAAAAAAGCATAATCTGGGGATAATACGATGGCAGGAAATACAGAATTAGTAATTTTAACTGTAAATGTAAATGGGATGAACGATCCCATCAAACGGAGACGGATAGCAGATTGGATCAAAAAGCAGAACCCTACAATATGTTGCCTACAGGAAACACACTTAAAGCAGGGAGATACATACAGAATAAATGTAAAAGGTTGGAACAGAGCCTATTATGCTTCAGGTAAAGCCAAAAAAGCAGGGGTAGCTATCCTTATCTCAGATCAAGCAAAAGCAGAAGTAGATCTCCTTAAAAAAGATAAGGAAGGAAACTATATCCTGCTGAAAGGTAGCATAAATAATGAAGCCATATCAATACTAAACATATATGCACCAAGTGGTATAGCATCTAACTTTCTAAAGGAAACGTTAAGAGAAATGCAAGAAGAAATAGACAGTAAAACTATAATAGTGGGAGATCTCAACCTTGCACTCTCAGATTTAGACAAATCAAACCACAAAACATACAAGAAAGAAATTTAAAAAGTAAATAGAATATTAGAAAAACTAGGTATGATAGACCTTTGGAGAAAACTGAATGGCAATAGAAAGGAATATACTTTCTTCTCAGCAGTTCATGGATCCTATACAAAAACTGACCATATATTAGGACATAAAGATCTCAAAATTAAATGTAGGAAGGCAGAAATAATAAATGCCTTCTTCTCAGATCACAATGCAATAAAAGCTACATTCAGTAAAAAGTTAGGGGTAAATAGACCAAAAAGTAATTGGAAACTGAATAATCTCATCTTAAAGAATGACTGGGTGAAAGAGCAAAATTAGTGAATTAGAACAGACCTGGAAAACAGACCCAGGAGAGACAATTTGAGAATAATTGGACTTCCTGAAAAATGTGAAGAAAAAAAGAGCCTGGACACTATTTTCCAGAAAATTATCAAAGAGAACTGCCCAGACGTTTTGGAAACAGAGGGTAAAATAGACATTTAAAAAATTCATTGATCACCTACTGAAAGGGACCCTAAAATCAAGATGCCAAGAATTATAGTGGCCAAGTTCAAGAACCATCAGATGAAGGAAAAAATATTGGAAGCTGCTAGAAAAAAGCAATTCAGATATGGAGGGACCACAATAAGGATAACCCAGGATTTAGCAGCGTCCACATTAAAGGAACAAAGGGCCTGGAATATGATATTCTTGAAAGGCTAAGGAACTTGGTATGCAGCCAAGAATAACTTATCCAGAAAAAATGAGCATCCTTTTCCAGGGAAGAAGATGGACATTTAACGAAATAAATGAATTCCATCTATTCTTGGTGAAAAAAAAAAACAGATCTACACAAAATGTTTGATCTTCAAATACAGAACTCAAGAGATTTCTAAAAAAGGTAAAAAGAAATCTTGAGAACTATATTTCTGCTATAAAGATATGTAAAGAACACATGTATAATTTGTCCTAGAAACTAGAGGTAGAAAGGAAATTATATGATTAAAAAGTGTAAAATGGTGGTACTACATCTCATGAAGAGGCAAAGGTAACCTATTATATCTGAGAGAAAGAAAGGAGGGGGATGAACATAGTGTGTATCAATAGACATTCGGTGAAACTTCTTCCACTTCATTGAAAAGTGGGAAGCAAAGAGTAAGCTAAGGGGAAGGGAATACAGAAATTGTGAAGAAAAGGGGTAAAATAGGGGGAGGAAATTTAAGGTGGAGGAGGGATACTAAAAAGGGAGGGCTGTGAAAAGCAAGTGGTACTCACAAGTTTAATACTGGGGAAGGGAGTAAGAGGAAAGGAAAGGAAAAAAGCATAAGCAGGGGTTAACAGGATGGCAAGCAATATTGAATTAGTCATTCTAACCATAATGGGGTAAACTCCCCCATAAAGAGGAAGCAGATAGCAGACTGGATTAAAAGCCAGAATCCTACCATATATTGTTTATAGGAAACACACCTGAAACAGGGTGATGTATTCAGAATAAAAGTAAAAGGGTGGAGCAGAATCTACTATGCTTCAGGTGAAGTAAAAAAAGCAGGGGTAGCCATCCTCCTCTCAGATCCAGCAAAAACAAAAATTGATCTTATTAAAAGAGATAAGGAAGGGCATTATATCTTGCTAAAGGGTACTATAGATAATGAAGCAATATAAATATTAAACATATATGCACCAAGTAGTGCAGCATCTAAATTCTTAAAAGAGAAATTAAGAGAGCTGCAAGAAGAAATAGACAGCAAAACTATGATAGTGGGAGATCTCAACCTTGCACTCTCAGAATTAGATAAATCAAGCCACAAAATAAATAAGAAAGAAGTCAAAGAGGTAAGTAGAATACTAGAAAAGTTTGATATGATAGATCTTTGGCGAAAGCTAAATGTTGACAGAAAGCAGTACCCTTTCTTCTCAGCAGTTCATGGAACCTATACAAAAATTGATGATATACTAGGACATAAAAACCTCAAAATCAAATGCAGTAAGGCAGAAATAGTAAATGAAATGATAGCAGACCACAATGCAATGAAAATTATATTCAATAAAAAGCCAGGGGAAAATAGACCAAAAAATTATTGGAAACTAAATAATCTCATACTAAAGAATGATTGGGTGAAACAGCAAATCATAGACATAATTAATAACTTCACCCAAGAAAATGACAATAATGAGACATCATACCAAAATGTGTGGGATACAGCCAAAGCAGTAATAAGGGGAAGTTTTCTATCTCTACAGGCCTACTTGCATAAAATAGAGAAAGAGAAGGTCAATTAATTGGCTTACAAGTACAAATGCTAGAAAAAGAACAAATTAAAAACCCCCAGACAAACACGAAACTTGAAATTCTAAAAATAAAAGTTGAGATTAATAAAATTGAAAGTAAAAAAAAACAAACTATTGAATTAATTAATTAAAACTAAGAGTTGGTTCTATGAAAAAAACAATAAAATAGACAAACCCTTAGTAAACCTGATTAAAAAAAGGAAAGAGGAAAAGCAAATTGTTAGTCTTATAAATGAAAAGGGAGAACTCACCATTAATGAAGAGGAAATTAGAACAATAGTTAGGAGCTACTTTGCCCAACTTTATGCCAATAAATTCGATAACTTAAATGAAATGGAAGAATACCTTCAAAAATATAGCTTGCTCAGATTAACAGAGGAAAAAGTAAATATTCTAAATAGTCCCATTTCGGAAAAATAAATAGAATAAGCTATTAACCAACTCCCTAAAAAAAAAAAAAACCCAGACCAGATGGATTTACATGTGCATTCTACCAATCATTTAAAGAACAATTAACTCCAATGCTATATAAACTATTTGAAAAAATAGGGATTGAAGGAGTCCTACCAAATTCCTTTTATGACACAGACATGGTACTGATACCTAAATCAGGTAGGCTGAAAACAGAGAAAGAAAATTATAGACCAATCTCCCTAATGAATATTGATGCTAAAATCTTAAGTAAAATATTAGCAAAAAGACTACAGAAAATCATCCCCAGGATAATGCACTATGACCAAGTGGGATTTATATACCAGGAATGCAGGGCTGGTTCAATATTAGGAAAAGTATTAGCATAATCAACTATATCAATAACCAAATTAACAAAAATCATATGATCATCTCAATAAATGCAGAAAAAACATTTGATAAAATCCAATATCCATTCCTATTAAAAAACATTTGAGAGTATAGGAAAAAATGGACTATTCCTTAAAATAATAAGGAGCATATATTTAAAACCGTCAGTAAACATCATATGTAATGTCGATAAACTGGAACCTTTCCCAGTAAGATCAGGAATGAAACAAGGTTGCCCACTATCACCATTACTATTCAATATAGTACTAGAAATGCTAGCCTCAGCAATAAGAGCCGAGAAAGAGATTCAAGGAATTAGAGTAGGTAATGAAAATCAAACTATCACTCTTTGCAGATGACAAGATGGTATACTTAGAGAACCACAGAGACTCTGCTAAAAAGCTATTAGAAATAATTCAGAATGTTAGCAAAGTTGCAGGATACAAAATAAATCCATATAAATCCTCAGCATTTTTATACATTACCAACACAATCCAACAGCTAGAGATACAAAGAGAAATTTCATTCAAAATAACTGTTGATAGTATAAAAGATTTGGGAATATATCTACCAAAGGAGAGTCAGGAATTATACAAGCAAAATTACAAAACATTTGCCACAAAAATAAAGTCAGATTTAAATAATTGGAAAGACATTAAGTGCTCTTGGATAGGCCGAGTGAATATAATCAAGATGACAATACTCCCTAAACTAATCTATTTATTTAGTGCTATACCAATCAGACTCCCAAGAAACTATTTTAATGACCTAGAAAAAATAACAACAAAATTCATATGGAAGAACAAAAGGTCGAGAATTTAAAGGAAATTAATGAAAAAAAAATAAAATGAAGGTGGCCTAGCTGTACCTGATTTAGAATTATATTATAAAGCAACAGTCACCAAAACCATTTGGTATTGGCTAAGAAATAGACTAGTTGATCAATGGAATATGTTAGGTTAAAAGGTAAAATAGTGAATAAAAATAGAAATCTAGTGTTTGACAAACCCAAAGATCCCAACTTTTGGGATAAGAATTCATTATTTGACAAAAACTGCTGGGAAAACTGGAAATTAGCATGACAGAAACTAGGTATGGACCCACACTTAACACCACATACTAAGATAAGATCAAAATGGGTCCATCATTTAGGCATAAAGAAGGAGATCATAAATAAATTAGAGGAACATGGGATAGTTTACCTCTCAGACTTATGGAAGAGGAAGGAATTTGTGACCAAAGGAGAACTAGAGAGCATTATTGATCACAAAACAGAAAATTTTGATTACATCAAATTAAAAAGCTTTTGTACAAACAAAACTAATGCAAACAAGATTAGAAGGGAATTAACAAATTGGGAAAACATTTTTATAGTAAAAGGTTCTGATAAAGGCCTCATCTCCAAAATATATAGAGAACTGACTCTAATTTAGAAGAAATCAAGCTATTCTCCAATTGATAAATGGTCAAAGGATATGAACAGACAATTTTCAGATGATGAAATTGAAAATATTTCCACTCATATGAAAGTGTTCCAAATCACTATTGATTAGAGAATTGCAAGTTAAGAAAACTCTGAGATACCACTACACACCTGTCAGATTGGCTAAGATGACAAGAACAAATTACGATGAATGTTGGAGGGGCTGTGGGAAAACTGGGACACTGATGTATTGTTGGTGGAGTTGTGAGAGAATCCAACCATTCTGGAGAGCAATCTGGAATTATGCCCAAAAAGTTATCAAAATGTGCATACCCTTTGAGCCAGCAGGGCTACTACTGGGCCTATATCCCAAAGAAATTCTAAAGAAAGGAAAGGGACCTGTTATGTGCCAAAATGTTTGTGGCAGCCCTTTTCATAGTGGCTAGAAACTGAAAAATGAATGGATGCCCATAAATTGGAGAATGGTTTGGGTAAATTATGGTATATGAACCTTATGGAATATTATTGTTCTGTAAAAAATGACCAACAGGATGAATACAGAGAGGCTTGGAGAGACTTACATCAACTGATGCTGAGCGAAATAAGCAGAAATAGGAGATCATTATACACTTCAACAACAATACTATATGAGGATGTATTCTGATGGAAGTGGATATCTTCAACATAGAGAAGAGTTAATCCAATTCCAATTGATTAATGATGGACAGAATCAGCTACACCCAGAGAAGGAACATTGGGAAATGAGTATAAACTGTTAGCATTTTTTGTTTTTCTCCCCAGGTTATTTTTACCTTCCGAATCCAATTCTTCCTTTGCAACAACAACAATAACAACAACAAAATTCGGTTCTGCACATATATATTGTACTTAGGATATACTATAACATATTTAATATATGTATGGGAATGCCTGCCATCTAGGGGAGGGGGTGGAGGGAAGGAGGGAAAAAATTCGGGATAAAAAGGAGTAAAAGGGATAATGTTGTAAAAAATTACCTATGCATATGCACTGTCAAAAATGTTATAATTATAAAATTAATAAAAAATAAATTAAAAAATAGATTATAGAATTCAGAACTGAGCATCACAGATATCTTATTTGTCCAGTGTTTATCCATTATAACAAAGGCAATGCTACAATTGCTGGGAAAGGGAGAGGGTTGGGAATACATGTTAAGGACTGAGACTTAAAGTAACAATAAATTATGAGTTTGAAGTCTTATTAGAAAGCATCAGTGCCTACCAGCCCCAGCAAACTATTCTCTCCTCAGCCCTATATCTGTTAGGGACATGTAGCTAAAGAAGCTGAATCTGATTAGAAAACTCTATCTGTCACCTGACTGAATCTATCATGCACTATATTTCAACCATCCTCATTGCTCTCATATCTAATCCCAAGAAGAATTGATCTTCTAGTCCATTCTACTTTGACTATATATTTTTATTTAACTAATTTTTTAAAAAACTAATTCACCAAGACACTGCCTCACAGCCCCAGACTATTGCTCTTCAGGATCCATAATGGGAAGCAGAACCATTATAGTATTTGGTGCAAATTTCTTATAGGAAAGGAGAATGGTAGAAAATAGGACATTTTTATCACAGGTAAAGTTTTTATCACATGTAAAAGGAGAAGGGAAGTATTTCTGTACTAGGTTAGATCATCATTTGCCTGATAATTAGGTCATTGCAATTTTGGGGAGGAAAGACCACATAGGAGAAGGAGAAAATGTTAATAGGAAGCAGGAAGGAGAGAGGGGGAGAGCTATGAAACAGATTTTTGGAGGAACACAAAGTGATATGTGGGGATAGAAATTGCACATGAGTGGAAGCACTTACAACCAGGACAGAAGTACACCTATTCACCCCACATTCCCTCCAGATAAACTCATCTATGGAACAGGCTTATTTTTCCTAAAAGCATTTATTCTAAGCTTCTGCTTCCATCAATTAGATTCATAAGGCATCTATAACCAGTCAGGTGTTTGCTTGCCTCCTACATTTCAACTTGTATTGGGAATAAAGAAAGCTACTCAATCACTGGACAAACCTGAGGCCCCTTCATCTTCACCCACAGTTGCAATCCTTCAGCCCTACAATTATTTCCTTTGTCTGTTCTGATTGTGAACCAACTTTTCTGCATATTTCTCTCTTACCTTAGCTCATCAGCTGCACTTTGTCTCTCGTAGATGTCCTCTGGTGTTTTTATCTCTGAGACCTTTCAAGGAAAGTGGATGGGAAGATCTAGTTTAAGAAAAATCCAAATTACAAAAGATTATCATTAGAATATTTAGAGAGTTTCATTTGATTCTCAAAATTGGAAAATAGCTTTCTCTGGCTCCTAATGCTTTTTTCCCTTTCCTTCTGATGAGGACCTCCACTACATGCTGCCATTAAACTCCCTATTTAATTAACTCTTTCTCCAATGAAGTAGCAGAAGATCTAAAAAGGAATTCACAGCATGGAGTTAATAGCAAATAATGAGTCCTTGAAAATAATAATTTAATTTTTAGAAAGAGATATAATAAGTACTGTTTGGAGTTGGCATTCAAGTTTATGGGTGTGGAAGTGCACTCACCACCATATTGTGAATATTACTATCTACATTGACTTTGTAGAACAACTTGAGTAGGGAACATTGCTTATCTGGCCATTTCTTCTATGCTGATCCCTTTCCTATTTTTAAGATAAAACTATGTTAAGGAGCACTTCCATGGCACAATGGATAGAGTTCTGGGCCTGGACCAAGGAAGATTCAATCTGGACTCAAGCACTTACTGTGTAACCCTGGGTAAGTCACATAAGCCTTTTTGCCTCAGCTTTCTCATCTGTAAAATGAGCTGGAAAAGCAAATGTCAAGTTGCATTTTCAAGAAAATCACAGTTGAAGTCACAGAGAACTTGAAATGACTAAAATATGTTAAGCTATTTCTAGCTTACTCTAAAAGCTTTAATCACTCTAATAGAAGTCATATTCAGAGACTGAAATAGTCACAAATAAAATGTAAATCTCTGTGCCTTTAGTTTTGCAGAGTGGGTTTATTTCTGCAAACACTCTTGATATTGCAATGTGATACCTATAATTGTTTTTCCCTATTTAGAAGAAGTAGGTATTATATTGTGACAAGATCCTTGAAGGAGTCTCCCTGTATTTATGGTTTCTTGCTTATTACACCTTTCTCTCAGAAAGGAATGTAAAAGAGCATTGCTATGTGAATCTTCAAAGTCTTACATCATCTATTGCCAGTGATATTTTGCATCTTTTTAGATGCCATCTCTGTCTGTTCACTCGGTCCCTATGATTTTAGGTTAAAGGACAGGCACTCTTACTTGTTTTGAGCAGGATCTGGTCACAATTGTTTCTCACTATTCACTAATTAATTCTATTCAATCGCTTTACAAATGTTTCCCATCAATATTCAACTTTCCTACATGTTTCCCTGGATTAGGCTTCCTTAGGAGAACCCAAGTTGTTATAAGAAAGAATTTTGCTTGGTTGGGGTAAATTATTTCTCACAAAGACCCCTAGAGGGGTTTTTGAGAAATGAAGTGTCTGTATCCCAACTAAGATTAGATGTGCCCAGTTCATAAAGTTCAGAATTCAAAGTTGCAGACACCATCATAGACATGGAACAAAAATGTTACTTTTCCAGATACATGTTTATTGGAGAAGCAATTTTTTTTCCTTTAGGTTTATAGAAAAGATTCGTCGAATAAATTCTTGAGACAAAATTGTTATCCAGTAGTAAACTTTCTCTGAGTTTGTTTTCCTGCCTTTCTGTAGCCTGCCTCTTCTGACACCTATGGCTCACTGTGCCACCATAAAGAATTCTTTCTTCTCAGGGAAGCATTGCCCTTCTTCATGTAATAGAATCCTCTTCCTCTCAGAATTCAGGTTTCAGCTAATTGTCTGAGGAAAAGGATCTCTTAAATAACTTTCACTCCCAGGCCTTGAAAAATAGCCACCTCATGAGTTAACTTTTTTTTTTTCAGCAAGGAATCCTGTTCTTTCAAAAGGAAATAATCAGGAAAAAGGATGTTTAAGAAATATGTCACAAAAGGTAAAAGAGAAAGCTTCCTGCACCTGTGAAATCACATGGGTAACTCACCTATATATGTAAATGATTTCTCTTCCATCAAGAGGTAGAAGAAATGGCTATGTGATTCAAAAGGAGAAGAATATCCCAGAGGCAGATATTAGATTTCATTCTGGAATATACATAGTGCTTGTTGAATTTTTTAATTTACATTTTTATAAGGGAGTAGTAGGCACATTCATTCCTCCACAGTTACCAAAAGGGACAATAATGACAAGGCAAACCATTTTTAAAATTACTTTTCTAACTAAACTTATATCTCAGAGGCAAGTAAAACTGTGCCTTGTCTTTCCATAATTCAAAGCTGAGCACTACTGATTCAAGGAAGATTTATATATGCATTTATGGCTATGTTTTTTCTTACGCATCTGTTATTTCACATCCACAAGCAGGTTGTGTATCAGAGATTTTCTATGTTCCTATCTCCTGAAACTCTCAAGAGTATTACTATTTATCATCTTCAAAACATTATTGAATCAAAAATCCTCTCCTAAATTTAAAATGTAAAATATTTCCATGAATTCTACATAGGAAAAAAGAAAATAAAATCATGGTTGATGGAAGAAAACTTCAAGTTTTGCTTTTGTTGTGAGAGAAAATCTAATCTATCTGAGTAGGAGGACAAGTTTCCCTCCAAATTATTCACTAAACACAAAGGATATTTGTTTTGTATTTTCCGTCTGCCATAAGTGCAAGGGGATCAGTTGAGCTCATTAATAAAAGGGCCCTTGGGTATCCAAGTTCAAAAGTCACTAATGAATCTCCCATCTAATTAATCTTGGTAAAATGACTTTAAATAGGCCTCTTTGTTGCCAGTCCCTACAGAGACTTGAAAGTGTAATAATAGCATTAGATTGTCAAGGTGCTAAGCATGCAGGTCAGGTGATTGAGTCTGGCATTTCACTCTTTCTTCCCACACTGACTAAGAGATTCTTGGCTTTGTAGAGAAGCTTTTCAGGATTCCCTAGGGCAAGCCATATTTGGAAGAAATTTTCATTAGCCAATTTTTATGAGATTCTGATATTTCTTCCTCTTTTACTGTTACAGATAGAGCCTGTCACAGTATTAGGTTAGAGCCATATATACCTATCTATACCTTCCCCAAACATTTATTATTGTATTTTTTTGTTTGTTTGTTATCTTGGAACCACAAGATTCCTTTTTTTGAATTTCTTCAGTTTTGAGGACTATAGAGAATTTTTTTCATGTGATTAATTAAGAGCTTGAATTTTTTCTTTAGAAAATTACCTATTTATATTCTTTGATTATTCATATATTGAGAAATGTTTTTTATTCTTGTAAATTTGAGTAAATTTCCTTATGAGAGCTTACCAGAGAAACTTACTGCAAAGATTGCTTCCACTTCCCCCAATTATCTTTTATAAGTTTAACTACATTAGATATGGTGGTGCAAAACTTTAATTTTATTTAATAATTTGCTCATTTTGGGGTTTGAATCTATCTCTTTTTTAATCAAGAACTCTCCCTATATCTACAAATATGAAAGATAATTTTTACCTTGTTCCACTATTTTCTTTATGATATGGCCTTTCCCATTCAATTATGAATCTACTGAGAGCTTTTCTTGGTTTGTTTTGTGAGTTATTACTGTAAGCCTAATTTTTTCCAAAATGCTGTCTAGTTTTCCCAGCAATTTTTGACAAATAGTGAGTCCTTCAGGAAACTAAAGTCATAAAGAAAGGAATAAAAAATGAGTGATAAAGGGGAAAAAGGGGGGGAACCCTGAAAGTACCTAAAATTCTAGGAAGAAGAAATTTCAAATAACTTGAACAAAACTAATAAAAGAAAAGGACAAAAATTACAGGAACAAAGGAAGGCAATATGGTTTCCAGATCTAGCAAATGAATTTAGATACTTAAGAATAAATACTTAAAAATGAAAGAAAATGATTCAGCATTAGAGGAAACAGAGGACTCTGTGGAATTTAAAAAGATCATGAGAATTATGAGAACAGGATTTATGTCTTGTACAACAGAAATAATGAACAGAATAGAAAAAAAAACTTCAATGTATAATGGCAAGTGTCACCAAAGAAGCAGCTGCAAAAAATAGATTGAGAATGCAAATACACACAAGTGCTGAAAGAAAAGAAGCAAAAAATAAGAACGTTAAATTTAAAAAAATGTTCTTCCTATGTACACAGATCTCAAAAATAGGAAGCAGAGAGACACATTAAAGAACCGAGATCTTCTAGGAAAAAAAGACAGGCAAAAAGCTTGAACATCATAATGAAGGGAATAATAATCTTATTAGTCAGTCTTGCTTATAACTCAATTCCATAGCTGACTCTTTCTAATGATGAATCATTCTTACAAATATATTTTACTAAATCTATATGAAAATATATTTTATACAAATCATATGTGTTGGTTTCTAAGAAACAATAAATTTTGGAAGTAAAATCAATCCTTAAACTGGCAAATTTTATATGTAACAGCATAGAAGATCTGAATATTAATTGAAAAGTTATTTGAGAAAAATCCTAATTTCTTTTTTTCCCATATGTATATAATCCATATTTATTATGTGAAAGTGGTTTTAGAAATAATATAAAAGATCTAAAACTGTAAGGGACCTTTCAGGTTTCCTAGTATAACCTATTTATTTCACATATATTTTACCAAAGTTTCCTAAAACTTAGGTCCAAAAAGGTTACATTTTTAAAATATTTATTTATTTATTTTTTCCGAAAAATTTATGCATAGGTAATTTTTTAGCATTGATAATTGCAAAACCTTTTGTTCCAACTTTCCCCCTCCTTCCTCCCACCCCTTCTCCCAGATAGCAGGTTGACCAACACATGTTAAATATGTTAAAGTATTAGTTAAATACAATTTATATATACATGTTGAAATAGTTATTTTACTGTACAAAAAGAATTGGACTTTGAAACAGTGTACAATTAGCCTGTGAAGGAAATAAAAGATGTAAGTGGACAAAAACAGAGGGATTGGGAATTCTAGGTAGTGGTTCATAGTCAACTCCCAGAGTTTTTTTGCTGAGTGTAGCTGGTTCAGTTCATTACTGCTCTATTGGAACTGATTTGGTTCATCTCATTGTTGAAGAGGGTCTCGTCCATCAGAATTGATCATCATATAGTATTGTTGTTGAACCCAGAGAAGAAACACTGGGAGGGGAATGAAAATTGTTCAGCACTAATATCTGTCTGCCCAGGTTGCTGTACCTTCGGATTCTAATGTTTTTTGTGCAACAAGAAAGTGATATCGCACACATGTATTGTACCAGACTATATTGTAACACATGTATAATGTATGGTATTGCCTGTCGTCGGGGGGAGGGAATAGAGGGAGGGGGGGTACATTGGAAAAATGAATACAAGGGATAATATTATAAAATATATATATATATATATATAAAAAAAAAAAAAAAAAAAAAAAAAAAAAAAAGAATTGATCATCATATAGTGTAATGTTATTACTTGACATTCTTGTCCATATTACCCATACCCATTTCCTGGTCAGTAAGCCTTTTCTTGATTTCTAGTTCTTTTCTACTACAAAAAGTCCTTTTTTTAAATATTTTGTTTCATATAGGACCATTCTTTCTTTTATATCCTTGGTTACATGACTAGAACTGGGATTTTTATGTCAAAGGTATGCATATTGTAGACTATTAGAAAATAATTTCAAATTGTGTTTACATAATTATTGCATAAATGTACAACTTTTAGTAAATTTTGGTAGATTCTCTCAACATTGACTATTAACATTTTTATCACCTTTGCTAATTTGTGTTTTGTAATATGATTTGAAATCTCAGAATTTTTTCAACTTCAATCTTTCTTATTATTGCTGATCTGTAGCAATTTGATTATAAAAAGGATTATATTTCTTTTGTTATGACTTTTAAAATATATATTTTGACAGTTACACATTGGGGAATGTTTTTTTTTTGTTTTCCATGTTTTGCTATGTTTTAAATTTATTTTGGCTATCAGTTCTTTATCAGACATATTTGATTAAGATTTTTGCTTTTTTCCTCTCTTCAAGTTTACAGCTTCCAAAACTGATCTTGTTTTTGCAAAAGCTTTTCAATGTCAGGTAATGGAAATTATCTATTTTATGTTTTATCTTTATTTTGACTTTTATTTGTGAATTCTCTTCATAGGTATAGGTATGAAAGTTATGTGATCTTGTTCTCTACAAATTAAGTTTTGTTATAATTTTTAGCATTCAGATAATGCATCTATTAATATATATATATATATATTTTTTTGGTTCTACTAATTTGCATTTCTGTACCTATACATACATGCACATATTTCACCAATACCTAATAATTTATTGGAAAATTCTATTCCTCCTTCATTCAAAATTCTAATTATTATTTCCTTTGAGATGCTACAATTTTTGTATGTGCAAATGAAGTTAGTATTTATTTTGACTTGTTCTCTACAGTCCAGGTTCTTTGTGATATTTTTTCTCACATGGCATCTCACAAATGAATCTAGGAGTAATGAAATTATAGTTTTGTTTTTTTTAAAGCAGTAAATGCTTGATTTGTCTATCTACTTTACATATATATATATAGGGTCATATACAAATTTCTTGGGTGAGTAAAAATATTCTTAAAGTCCTGCTCTAAAGCATCTAACATTTTGGTATTATAATGGTATACTACAAAAAATAGTATAGGAATACAGTCATTTTTATTATACTGACATAAATATGAGCAATGGAATGAAATACTTTCTTATTTGTTTGAATGAATGAATGAAAACTTATTTATTTAGAACATACTATATGCAAAAAAAATTAAAAAATTCAAAGTGCTGGGAACACAGATAGTAAAAGGAGATAGTTCAGGATCCTATGGAGTTCACACTGGAAATGGCAATCAACAGTAAAAATAAATCTAAGCCGAGGCCTGGCATTTTGGAAGATAATTTTTTTGGGCAATGCAGAGACAAGGAGACATTTAATAAAACAATTTAGTACTCTCATTACTTCACATTCTGAAATATAATATGTCCTGAACAAGTATAATTACCTTGATGTTAATTACTTATAATCAAAGTGTTATAGCTTTTAAAAGTTTTTCAGTCAATGAATCCTTGTGAATTTTGTGTGTATTAAACATATCTTTTATTCAGATAATATAAATAATTGTTCTATAAATGCTCTATGTTGTACCTTGGCTACTTTCTTTTTTCACCTTTTTTGGAAGACCTTAGATATGAGACAAATTTCAATTTTAAATGATTTTTCCTGGTCTCTGTGGTTGAGGCTTTAAAAAAACAGAGAATACAAGAAAATAAATTAACTTTTCCATTTAAAAACCAGATTATTAGAAGGCCAGATCTGACTTTTGTCTGCTTCAGCCTAGATAAGCCATAGCTCACTGTCAAATGCCAATGACAAACCAGCTATATTGGCTCTTACATAGACAATGAAAGTAAAAGATAGAAAACCTTGATGTATGTGATCAAGACAAGTTTATTTCTCTATGCTGTCTATATTTAATCCCTAAAATCGCCAAATTACTAAGGAAACATAAAGCAACTAAATCAATCAGTGCATAAAGGGACAATGTTTTGTATATTGGTAGACACTAGGCATTCTCTATTAGAAATGTCTTCACCCCCTTGCTATCCTGATTTGTGATAAATGTCCAACAAATCCATTCCTAATTCTTCTCAGTCTTTGCCAGGCTGCTGACTAACATTTTAGGGGAGTTAAGGGCCAGTTCAGAACCAGACCAATATAATCTTGAATCCTGCAGCTAAGCAGGTGTTGCTAGGTAGGTGTTATTCCCTGGAGAGGCATAGTTCACTAAGCCCAGAACAGTTGTTTTTTTGTGTAGTTTTTCCTTTCAAGGAATATCAACCCTAGACTTCATAGAATTAGGCATTACAAAGAGAAACCCTGTGAGAGGCTCTTGTGTGTGTGTGTTTTTGTGTGTGTGTGTGTGTGTGTGTGTGTGTGTGTGTGTGTGTGTCTGTGAGAGAGAGACAGGCAGAGACAAAGATAGTGAGAGACAAAGGTAAAGAGATGGGGAGACAAAAAACAAAAAGTCAGAGAGGGAGATGGAGAAAGAAAGAGTGGAGAGAGAGAGAGAGGAAAAGAAAGGGGAGAGAAAAAACTGAGAGAAGAAGAAAAGAAAAGAAAGAAAGGAAGGAAGGAAGGAAAGTAAGAAGGAAGGAAGGAGAAAGGTAGGAAGGAAGGAAGAACTCCATCATGAGTGGGATAGTATCAGTACCCCTGAATTGTTTCCTCCCCAGCATTTCCATTCAGAAAGACTGTGAAGATTGTGGATTGAAAAAGTGTAGCCATGGGAGATACGGTCACTTTGCTACAAGCTCATTCCAATTTGTCTAAGATAGCACCCTCAGAGATATTTTCTTTCTTTCTCTCTCTTTCCCTTCCCCCCTCCCTTCCTCCCTCTCTCCCCCTTACTTCCCTTCTCTTTTTCTCTCTCCCTCTCCCTAATTTGTGATTAATCTGAGTTATCTGGCTTCCAATGAGATAGTTCTTTTATCCTGCATTGTCTAGTATATGTTGTCTTATATGTTCCTGTGATTTCCTTATCCTTCTTATATGATATATGTTCCTGTGATTTTTTTATATGTTCCTGTGATTTTTTTTTTTGCTATCAAGTTGGATAAATGGGTTTCTTTGCTATTAACCATGTGTTTTTTATTGTGAAATGATATTTGGTGGGACAGGGGTCAAATCTTGGATGTAGAAAATGGGTTCCTCCTTTCCTCATGAATCATAAGTTTAGCTTAAACTACAAAACCATATTCCTCAAATGAATAATATTAAAAAATCAGATAAATTGCCAGCTCAGTATCTTTTTTTCTTTGAGAAGACGAGAGTGATACCTTTTGTAAGTCAAACATTCTATTTCCTCTATTGATAGAAAATAAACTTTCCCTTAGAGAAGGGCAGAGGTTAAAGTAGTCTATTATGCCTAACTTTGAGCAACACAATGAAACCTCCATGCTGCATGTGGGTGAGAGCCCTTGTTATGTGTATTCATGAATGTTTGTATTTGTTAATTTTTAAGTTCCAATTAAGAAAACATAGGCATACATTTAATGAATGAAGAGGGGGGAAAACATTCTATTTCAAATGTAAGTAACTTGAACAGAGAAGAAAACATATCAGATGTATTGTAAGACAGAAAATAATCTGCATTTTTTGGTGGGAGTATTTGAAGTGAATATCTATCTATCTATCTATCTATCTATCTATCTATCTATCTATCTGTCTGTCTGTCTGTCTGTCTGTCTGTCTGTCTATCTATCTATCTATATGTTTATCTATCTATCTAGACAAGTGGGGAAGAAATATATTGTGTTAAACCTTGGATCTAAAACTACTGATTCTATACTTTTCTCAGGAGGGAAATGGGAAGAGTTTTTGAGGGGAAGAATGACATGACAAATTTATATGTGGGAAAGATTATATTGCAATGGTAAGAAGGATAGATAGTGAAATAGAAGGGAAAGAGTGAAGTTCATGTTTCAATATAAGAAAAAAAAATTACTTAATAATGATAACTTTTATAGTGAAATGTCCTGTATTAACAGTTAGTGAGTTACCTTCAATTAGTGACTGGCTCACATTTAGCCATAGATGTTTTAGAAGGGATTCTGGTGGGACTGGAATAGATATTTCTTGAAATCCTTATAAAGTTTGTGATTCTTTGATAGTTGTAAAATAAAACTGATAAATCAACTCAAATTTATTTGTTCAGCTTGGCAGGTGTTTGAACTATATGTTAAGAAATGGGATAAAACAGGACTTTTAGGAGTGGAACCAAGATGGAGGAATTGAACAAGGAAGCTGCTCATATTCTCTCAGTTTCCCTCAAAAATCACATGAAATTAAGCCTGTGAACAGAGTGTGAAGTGACAAAGCCCATGAAGAGATGGAATAAAACAATTTGTCATCTTGTGATATTTTGGAAGGACTTCAAGAAAGATTAGTCTAATTGGGTGAAAGGGGAAAGGGTACACAGCCCAGCTCAAATGGTGTCTAGGAAACTCAGCTGAAGAGTCTTAATTACAGCATATCAACAACTGGGACCTTCCCTTTTTCTTTGCTCAATAAAACAGTAGCAGATCACACCAGTGGAGAAGCCTCTAATCTTACCTCAGAAAGCAAATTATTATTTGAGGAAACGAGGCAATAACAGGCAGGTCTAGATCTGGCTGCCTGAGAATATAAGCAAAACACCAAAGACAAATTCCTGTACTTAAAGCCAAGGTTCAAAGCTGCACAAAAAGTTTGGCAAACTGCCCCCTATGCCCCAGGAGCAGATCTCAACTTTAAAAGTTACAAAATAGGGGGAAAAAGAAAAAACCAAGCAAGAAACAAAAGTGAATCTTGACTATGGTGACAGGGAAGACCAACACAATAAATCAGAAGAGAACAAAATTTCCACATGTGAAACTTCAAAGAATAATATAGTTTGGTTTTAAGCTGAAGGAACCTTCTTGGAAGAGTGCATAAAGAATTTTATAAATCAAATAAGAGAGGTACAAGAATAATTGGGAGAAGAAACAAGTATGCAAGAAATCGACAGCTTCAAAACAAAAACAATTCCTTCAAAACTATAATTGTTCAAGTGCAAAAAAAAAAATCCATTAAAGAAATCAATTCCTTAAAATGTACAGTCAAATGCAAAACAAATCTACTGAAGAAACAGTACTTTAAAAGTAGAATTAATCACATGGAAAAGGAGATACAAAAGCTAACTGAAGAAAATCATACATTAAAAACTGAACTGGGCAAACAGAAGCTAATGGTTCTAAGAGACACCAAGAATCAGACAAACAAATTAAAAAGAAAGAAAAAAATAGAAGCAAATGTAAAATATTTCATTGGAAAGATAACTCACCTGGAAAATAAATACAGAAGAGATAATTTAAAAATCATTGGACTACCTGAAAGCCATGACCAAATAAAGAGGCTAGATAGCATTCTACAAGACATCATTAAGAAAAACTGTCCTGATATACCAGAAAGACAGAGCAAAATAGTTTTTGAAAGAATTCATTGATTACTTTCTGACAGAAATAAAAAATATTGTTGCCAAATTCCAGAACTATAAACTATAAGTTCAAGGAAAAAATGTTACAAAAATATTATATATATATATATACATAATCAAGTATCAAGGAGTCACATAATTATCCAGGATTTGGCAGTTTCTACAATAAAGGAGCAGAGGGTCTGGAATATGATATTCTAGAAGACAAAAGATGTTGGACTACATTGAAGAATCAACTACCCTATGAGGCTGTTTCATCTTTCAAAGGAGGAATGAAGATAGATATTCAATAAAGTAGGGGACTTTCAATATTTTCTATTGAAAAGACTAGAATTAATCAGAAAATTTGCTCTACAAATACAAGACTCATGAGAAGCACAAAAAAATCAAACAGCAAAGAAAAGAAAACAATTGTTTAAAGATTAAACTGCTTATATCTCTACATTGGAAGGTAATACTTGCAACTATTGAAAACTATTATTCATTAGGGCAACTGGAAGATGAATACATAGAGAGAAGTTGTGGCATAAGTTGATTATTGTGATATTATTTTTTAAAATACATTAATACTGGAAGAAGAGAAAGGGGAGGTAAAACAGGGTAAATTAAGTCCCATGAAGAGGCAAACTTATTAAAGTAGAAGGAAAGAAGGGAGGGGCATGAGAATTGTCTGAAACTTGATCTTACCACTTTTGTCTCAAAGAAGAAATAACATACACAATCATAGGGTATAGAAATTTATCTTATCCTAAGTAGGAGGATAAAAAGGAAAGAAAAGAGAGGGGCTAGACAGAAAGGAGGGCTGAAACAGTAGGGGAATGAAATAAGAGATGAATATAGGGTGATAGAAGACAGGGCAGATTGAGGGAGGGGTTGGTCAGAAAGGAAAAATAAAAGTGGTGTGGAGAAACAGGGTTGAAAGAGAAGGGGGACAAGTATTTACAGGAGGAAAAATAGTATGTAGAGAAATTCACAGTTGGTAATCATAACTGTGAATGTGAATGGGATAAGCCATAAAACAGACGTGGTTAACAGATTAGATTAAAAATCAGAATATGACAATATATTTTTATGGGTTTATTATTATTATTATAATTTTTATTATAGCTTTTTATTTACAAGATATATGCATGGGTAATTTTACAACAGTGATATTTGCCAAGCCTTTTGTTCCAATTTTTCCCCTCCTTCACCCTACTCCCCTCCCCTAGATGGCAGGTTGACCAATACATGTTACATATGTTAAAGTATAAATTAAATACAATATATGAATACATGTCCAAAAAGTTATTTTGCTGTACAAAAAGAATTGGACTTAGAAATAGTGTATCATTAGCCTGTGAAGGAAATCAAAAATGAAAGTGGACAAAAATAGGGGTATTGGGAATTCTATGTAGTGGTTCATAGTCTTCACTAGGCATAACCGGTTCAATTCATTACTGCTCTATTGGAACTGATTTGGTTCATCTCATTGTTGAAGATGGCCACGTCCATCAGAATTGATCATCATGTAGTATATGACAATATATTTTTTCAAGAAATAAATTTGAAACAAAGAGATGAAACAGGTGAAACACAGAGTAAAAGTGAAAATCTGGAGCAGAATATATTAGGCTTCAGCGGAAGCAAATAAAAGCAGTATTAGTAATTCTGATTTGAGACAAAGCAAAAGCCAAAATAGATATAATTAAAAGAAATAAAGAAGGAAGTTACATTTTGCTAAAAGGTACCATAGACAATGAAGTAACATCAATACTAAACATATATGCACCAAATGGCATAGCATCTAAATTCTTAAAAGAAAAAATTAAGCTGGTTACAGGAAGAAAAAGACAGCAAAACTATATCAGTGGAGGACTTTAATCTTCCCCTTTTAGAATTAGATAAACCTAACCACAAAATAAACAAGAATGAAACTAAGGAGGCTTATAGAATCTTAGAAAAGTTAGATATGATGGAACGTTGGAAAAAATTGAATGGAGATAGAAGGAATACACTTAGATAGAAACTGACCATATATTTGGACAAAAATCCCTCACAATCAAATGCAGAAAGCAGACTTAGTAATTGTATATTTTTTGGATCATGATGAAATAAAAATTACTTTCAATAAAGGGCCAGGGAAAGATAGATTAAAAACCAATCAGAAACTGAACAATCTAATTATAAAGAATGAGTGTCAAACAAATTATAGAAGCAATCAATAATTTTATTAAAGAGAATAATAATGAGACAACATACCAAAACTTATAAAATGTAGCCAAAGCAGTTCTTACTGGAAATTTATATCTTCAAATGCTTATATGAATAAAACAGAAAATGAAGAGATCAATGAATTGGGCATGCGATTAAAAAAGTTAGAAAGAGAACAAATTTAACTTACCAATTAAATACCAAATTAAAATTTCTGAAAATCAAAGGAGAGATTAACAAAATTAAAAGTAAAAAAAATTATTGAATTAATAAAACTAAGACTTGGTTTTGTGAAAAAGCTAACAAAATAAATAAATCTTAGGTTAATTTGAGTAGAAAAAGAAAAGAAGAAAACCAAATTAGTATCATCAAAATGAAAAGGGTGAAATCACCACCAATAAAAAAAGAAATTAAAGAAATAATTAGGAATGATTTTGTTCAACTGCATACCAACAAATATGACAATTTAATTGAAATGGATGGATATTTGCAGAAAAATAAATTGCCCAGATTAAGAGAAGAGGAAATAAAATAAATATCTAACTGGTTCCATTTTGGAAAAAGAAATTTAACAAGCTCTCAGTGAACTCTCTAAGAAAAAATTATCCAGGGCAAATGGAATTACAAGTGAATTTTAACAAGCATTTAAAGAACAATTAATTCCAATGCTATATGAACTATTTGAAAAATTAGGAAATAAGATGGAAATGAACACAAATGCCTCTTCTAACAGAAAATAGGATAAAAATTGTGTATTCTAATAAGTATGAAAAAGAAAGGCAGTTTGTTGCATAGAATAAGGTGGGATAGAGTAGGATGTTTAGATTAACAATTGGGATAAAGTCTATAGATTAACAGAAATGGCATAAAAAGAGAAGGAAAAAAACCACTGAGGAATGTGTCAGAAGAGGTTCAGTAATAGCACAGCAATTTGAGGAGTAGACAAAGTAGAAGTAGCAGGAACAGGAAATAAGAGATATACACAAACATTATAACAAGGATCAAGAGTAGAATTAATTATTAAAAATGGGACTAATAACCATTTATCTCAAGGAAAGTCAAACTTAAAGATTCAATAAATAGAGAAATCTACTTTATATGTCAACTATATTAAAATTGATTTAGAGGTATTTCTATATATGTGTAAATGCATATATATGTATGTGTGTATGCATGTGTGTATGTGTAGGTGTATGTAGATGTGTATATAAGAAAAGATACTCTCACTGAGTGAAAGGAGTTTTCAGTGCAGTTCAGACAGTATCTGACACACATCACACACAAACACACACACACAGACACATGCTTAATGGGGGACGTGGGAAGGATGAAAAGGACAAAAAATGAATGTGCATAGCAAAGAACAAAAGAATAATCTACAAAGAAGCAAAAAAAGATGGACAGTCATGAATATATAATCTTCTATTATAATATGTGCTTTCTTAAAATGGAAATTTATTGTTACAAATTTTGAATAATCCCTGATATTCTGCTGATATTTATTTATTTTTTTAAATTTTCCTTTTTTGTTTTTAAAAATTTTATATTTAGTTTTAAATAGGTTAAAACAAAGAAATAAAGAAACATAACTTGAAAGAAAAAATAAATTGTTACTGCTGTTAGCCACCATAAAAAGGAAGTAAAAAAAGAAAAAGAAAGGCTGTTTAACTGGAGTTTAAGGACACTCTGCCCAGCATCCCAGGATAACAGGATATAGACTCATAGAACTGCTCACCGAATGCCCACAAGTCCTTAAAAGTGTCTCCCCTGAGTGCAGATTAAGACTCTTTTAGACAATGTGGGGATAGGCAATGAGATGTCAGAAACTTGCTTCATCATGTGCTTTATTATAGAGCCCGTGGCCTGTTCTGATGCTATTGTTGCATCTTCCTGTCTCTGTGGGCACTGGCTTCAAGGTTGCCTGTTGAAAGTTTTTTGACCAAGTTGATTATATTATAGATTCATTAGTGACTTTTAAATAATACATCCCAGGGGCCTAATTATTTTTGTATTCAGTATGTCCCCATGCAATATTTATTACAGATAAAATATAATGCCATTTTTTTAGGGCATAACTTGGAGGGAAACCTGTTTTTCTGCAAAGACTCATCAGATCTACTCTTCTGAAATGAGGCAGGTCTTGATAATCCTGACCTTTTCACAATGACCTTTATTTGCCTTTAGCTCCACAAAGACAAATATCAGAGAAAGAAGGTACCTTAGAAATTTATATAGTCCAGTCTATATTTCAGATTAGGAACGGGACTTGCAAAATTTCAGTATTTGTGCTTAGCATGACAAAAATAGTGACTAAGATGCACAACTAAAAACCAGATGTTCTAAAATTTGATTTACTGACAAATTCTATCAATTCTAGTACCTAAAAATAGCTCCACTATTTACAGAGGGATAGGTTCTTTGATCTTATGCTATTGAGAAGCCCTTTTTTCCATCATGATTGCCAAGAGATGTGAGAGCCAAGGAGAGAGATCTCTCTCTACTATGCTGCTGTCCCTGAAATTGTGTATATAAATGAGAGTGTGAGCTGAGGTGCATATGCCCTTTGAATTAAAAGATTTAGAGCTGGAAGATATCTCAGAATTATATTTTTTGTCAAACTTTCATTTTTTCTGTATAGAAGCTGAGGCCCTTAGAAGTAAAGTGACTGGCTTAGTCACATAGACTATAAGCAAGAGAGCTAGAATTCAAACTCTGGACATTTGAGTTTGAGTCAGTGATCTTCCCATTCTACCAAACTTCCTTTATTAACACACTGCTGCTCACATTAGACTAGGAATATGTTTAATATTAAATTACTCATCTACAACATGACATATTGTCAGAAAAGTAAGTATGAAAACTACCTGGTACGTTATTTTTTCCTTTTTTATGAATGAAATGTGTGGAAATGTTTTCTTTTAACTGGAATTAGGGTTCCAGACCCTATCTCTTGCTTAGATAATTACTAAGGATGGGAGGGATTCTATATCCATTCAGTGGGCAAGTATGTCACACTTTTATGTCATATGTCTTCTGAATTTCAATGTTTGGAGGAATCAGTTATTTCTTTACCTTTATTCATGGAATAATTGCAAAGCTTTCTATTTGAGAAAATTCTTCATCAAAACAGGATTTCCTGGACTAATTTCATTTCTTTTTTTGTCAGATTTTTATGACTGGTATAAAACAGGGGGATATCATAGTCACAGAGCAGCTGCATTTCAGTAATTCATTTGACAAAATCACTTATGAGTAGCAGTTTATGGATAAAATGGAGATTTTTGTATTGGATGAAAAGTTTGTTTAGTTATCTTCATGACTAGTGGAATGTCCAAAACAAAACAAAACAAAAAATACTCATTAGTGTCTCAATGTCTACTTAAAGAGAAATTTTTTAATAGAGTGTTTCGAGAAACAGTCTTTACAATATAACAGTTATTAATACAATACAGTTATTACAATATAACACTGATATTATTAATACCAAATTAATATCAAAATGATTAATATCAAATATTATATATAACTATAATAATATCTAATTATTGTTAATAAGAAATTAAAATGTAATAGCATTTATACTGATATTGCAATGATTTGGATGAAATAATAACTGTTATATTTATCAGGCACATCTGGTATGCCATACAAGTAGTTGGTATGCCTGGCAAAAGATATAAAACTAGGAGAAATCATTAAATTATCAGAAAATTGAGTGTGATTTAAAAAAATCTCATTGAGCTGGAGTCTCAATTGATTTGTAATGACATGTAATCCAATAGCAACAAATATCAATTCCTTTGCTTAAATTAAAAAGCAATCAGACCCATGGATACAAAATGTGGAAGATAGCTAAATAGCTATTCATTTCTTACAGAAGAGGACATGTCACCTCAGGGAAAGATAATAAAAAGACTTGAGACTGTGCTACATGAGAATTAGTTGAAAGGATTGGACAGGCTTAGTCTAGAGAAAAGAAGCCTTAGAGAAGATATGATATTTGTATGTAACTATCTGAAGGATTTGAAGAATTGTCATGTGAAGGAGAAAGAGCCTTCCTTATGTTTTAGCCCAAGGGTAAAAACAGGAATAAAGGATGGAAGTTGCCAAGACATATTTAGGCTTCATGTAAGGGAAAACTTGCAGACGAATTAGAGGATTCCTAAAGTGGAATGAGCTTCATCAAGAAAGAGTGAAGCAGTACAAATATACAGCCAGAAACTGGGTGACCATTTATCAGTAAAGCTACAGGAGCTACTTCTTTGAAGTAGATGGTTTCTGAATTCCTCCCAGCCTTCAGACTTTTATTTTTATTTTTCTTAACTATATAGAGTCTGAAATCTACCTTTTATTTGTAATTTGGATAGATAAATTTCCTCTCTGAAAAAGCCCTCAAAAATTAACACACTCAATAATGATTGATCATTAATACTTAAGAATGTATTAGCTTATTGGCTGCTTTCTAAAAGACATCTGAACTAATATTAGGGTAGTATGGAATTAAGAGTTTTGATGAGAAGAAAAAGAAAAGGTAAATTTATGAGGGTGGATATGTTCAGAATAAATATAAGTGAACATTATCTGAATAAGTACATGCTTTCATCAAAGCCCTATAAAAAGCACATTTTCCACCTTTCACCTAGAACATCTACCCATCATCTGAATTGGGCTCTGACTCCTTGACTAGAGAAATCAGGACTGAGAGACTGGCCTCTGAATGAGCATATGAGAATTAGATAAAAATAAAGAAATTGATGGATCCAGAGGCTTTTTGTTGGCTATTTTATAATTTTATCATATTTTCAACATTAATCCAATAAACATAGGTCAATATTTCTATCTGTTATGTTGTTTATCAATATTGTTTTAAAAAATTATCCACATGATGGGAGCTGATATTCACGATCTTCATGAGAAGAGCCCTACTTCCCTAAGCTCTTGATAAATGCTTCCCAGATCTCTTTGTGGTAAATAGTTTAAAGTAACCAAGTAAAAATGATTCCTCTAGATAACTAATTTTAGTCTCCTGGGAAATAGTTTTTCTATTTAGTTTTTCAGGTAAATCAGGAACCCTGGAGACACTTTGCAGATGGAAAACATTTGAGTAGCTGCCTAGCTGCTAATGTAATTAATTAGTGGTTTTCAAGGAGGATCTTTCCACCAAATGGTGCCCATCAAATATGAAATGGGACAACAGGAATAATTCATTTAGCTTTGTGGCACCAATAAGACTCAATTTTATTTAAAGTTCAATTTTATACTAGTCTAAGGGCATAATTTGAAATATGCCAAGTATGACCACTAAGTTAGACTTCTTTCAAGAGTATAAAATCTCCCCATTAGCCATTAATTACTCTGTTAAAATAAAAATCCCTTTTTAAGCATTATCATTAACACCCAAATATGATTTTGTTCATCAGGACTTAACCAGTAAGACAGACAGCTGATAGGCCCATAGGAAAATGAGAGAAATTATTGGGTATACTTTGAGAAAAGAGATTGTGATGAACTAGAAAAGGAAATGGCCACTTAGTATCTCAGCAAAGGAACTCCCAAATGGAGTAATGTAGAGTTGGAAATGACCAAAACAACTGAAAAATAAAAAAATAATAGGGCATTGAATTTGAAATACTTGATAAGATCTATAGAGGGAATAGAAGTGACTATGTAGAATTGATCTTTATCAGCACAGGGATGTTAACTAAATCCATAGGAGTGTATAAGGTCACAATGATATTCTGTGTTAGCAGCATCTTCTATTAAGCACGGACATGCCAGATTGTTAGAAACAATATTTGTTCACAGCTATAGAATCCTTGGGAATCTGTTCCAGAAAGCTAGTCAAATAGTTAAGTCCTAAGGAAAATAATTTTACATAGACCAGAAAGAGTCTTAAAGCACACAAAGAGAAGAATGACTGGCTGAATTGGCTAAATTATATCCTAAGAAACATGAATTGTGTCAGAAAATTATCTCTCATTATAATAGCTAATTTCTGCAAAACTTCTTTCTGCAAGTTTGTATAGCACTGTTCTCATTGTAACCCTATGAGGATAGTTCTGCATATGTCAAAATATTTCCTTTTCCGAGGAAAGAACTGAAACCAGAAGAGTTGTGTAATTTATCCAAGAACACTCAATTAAGAAAGGCCGGTGGCAGGATTGGAATCCAGGTTTCCAAATCTAAATATTATTTATAAAATGCTGCTTTTAAATGCCAACTATAAAGTTGTATATATATCAAACATATATATGGATAGAGATGTGTGTGTATTATGTGTTATGTGCATGCCTTTTTTTTTTTTTTTTTTTTGTACTATAAATTTTTTCCCTTTGGATTATTTCCTTTTTTAAACCTTTTTTTTTTTTTTTCTCCTATAGAAATTTCTTATCCTTCGCAGCCATTAAAGTGCATTTTGTCAGTATATTTCAAGTTTCAAGCATACTGTGGTCATAATAGTTTGTGACATGTCAGGTTAAATCTAAAAGCCACAGGGAAACTGATTAGACAGGAGATAGGGTTGAGAATCTCTAGAGGGAGGAGACCTAATTATAGGAAGCCTTGGGCAAGCAAGGCGAATTCTAATCCAAAAGTCTGTGAGGATAAAACCCAGGGTCTCCTCATCTTGGAACTTTAGGAGCATTTGTCAGCTTCTCTAGGGAAGTAAATAACCTTAGGTGATCTTTTAGGGCAGAGATTTTTAATTTAGGATTTCAGTGGGGCTCTTGAATTAGTTTTTTTTTTTTTTTTTTAAATTTGCTGACTTTTTGAATATAATAGATCATCTTGGTAATCCTATGTATTTTTTTCATATAATTCTGAGAAGGGATTCAATACTTTCTCTGTACTGCCAAAGGGGTAAATGTCACAAAAAACTTAAGAATCACTTATTTTGAGGAAGGATAGTTACTTTTTGCTGCATCATACCTCTGAAAGTGTCATAAGATCTCTAAATCTCAGTTCTGAGCTAGCACTATGGTCTACTGTGATTTTGTCCCATAAACTTCCAATTGCCTACTTTATAATATTGACCAGATGATATCCTATAAAGGACTCTTTTTTATAAAAGAATCATTTCTCTAGATTTCATTTTAAAATATTCTTTTCAGTAATAGCATGTGTATAAGAATAAGTGTATGTATACTTAAAGATTCTTGCTCACATGGATGCATTAAATATATTATTATATATTTTTGTATAGCATATTAGATCATATTTGAATTTTCCAAAATCAATGAATTTTTAATCTTTAATAACTTAATTTTTCTCAATGCTTTTGGCTTTAATAGATAAAAGAAGTTTTAAGAGTTAAGACTGGAAAAAGAATTTTTGAACAATCAATATCTAAATTTATAGACTTACACTTCATAGACATACAGAGAATCAATATCCAGGAAATAATGCAAAATTAATAGAACAAATTGTTTTAGTCTTTGCCATGTTGATAACTCATGATTACCTTAGTATGTCATACGTACATATTGTCAGAACAATCTTGAAATTCCCCTCTGCCCAGCAAAGGAAAAAGGCGTTTTTGACTTGTTCCTCCTATATGATTGTTATATGCACCACCTATATAGATATATACATAGGTATATATATAAACATTCATATGTATATTTAAGTTTTACATATGGTTCATTACATATGTGGACCCTTATATGCATATATATTCATATATGTAGACAAATGCAACAAACTTCAGAAAAAGTTTGATGACCAATGTTATCTTAATAGTCTTTCTTTTCAAGTCTATGAAAAAAATAGACAGGATTTGTAGATTGTGTAACCTTTCCTGACAATTCTAGCTTGCCAACTTGTTTTGTAGTCTTATTCCTTAGGTCCAATGTCTTTTTTATATTTTACATGCAGATCTGACAGAAGTCTGATGTCAAGAATGAGAAACCATTCTGGAATAACATTATTCATCCTACGGGGATTAACAGATGACCCTCGCCTTCAGGTTCTGCTTTTTATCTTTCTGTTTCTCACTTACCTTTTGAGTGTAATTGGAAATCTTACCATCATCACTCTCACCTTGGTGGATCCTCGTCTTAAAACCCCCATGTATTTTTTTCTCCGCAATTTCTCCTTTTTAGAAGTTTCATTCACAACTGTTTGTATCCCCAGATTCCTCTACAGCATGTCAACTGGGGACAATACTGTGACTTATAATGCTTGTGCCACACAGTTATTTTTTGTTATTCTCTTTGGGGCAAGTGAATTTTTTCTTCTCACTGCTATGTCTTATGACCGCTATGTGGCCATTTGCAAGCCACTGCATTATACAACTATAATGAATAATAGAGTCTGTATTCAGCTCATTGTTTTCTCCTGGTTGGCTGCAATAATGCTAATCCTCCCACCACTTAGCTTGGGTTTTAAACTGGAATTCTGTGACTCAAATGTCATTGATCACTTTGGTTGTGATGCATCTCCCATCTTACAGATCACATGCTCAGATACAACATTAATAGAACAAATTGTTTTAGTTTTTGCCGTGTTGACTCTCATGATCACCTTAGTGTGTGTGATTCTGTCATATGTATATATTGTCAGAACAATCTTGAAATTTCCCTCTGCCCAGCAAAGGAAAAAGGCATTTTCGACTTGTTCCTCCCATATGATTGTTGTCTCCATCACCTATGGCAGCTGCATCTTCATTTATATCAAACCCTCTGCAAAGGAAGGAGTGGCTATAAATAAGGTGGTGTCAGTCCTCACAACCTCAGTTGCTCCAGTGATGAACCCCTTCATTTATACCTTGAGGAACAAGCAAGTAATTGATGCCTTTAAGGACTCTCTAAAAAAGATAGCCCTTCTCTCTAAGAAGTAAGCCTTCTCAGATCAAAAGATCTATATGCAAAAAATGAATTATGCCTAACCTTTGGAATCTACGGCATGTAATCTGGGATATTAATCATCTCAGGCCTCTATCACTTGTCTCCATAATCCCTTTTCTCCACCTCAATTAATCAAAGTATTTCTTTCTCATTCTTTTATCCAACTTCAGTTATGACTTTTATCATTAGGTTAGTCTGAGAATCAATATCTAGGAAATAATGCAAGCATACAAATACATAACTTGATCTCCACTGCTAAAAAATGGTAAGCATGAATCAAAGCTGTTTTTTACATGCTACTATTTTTCTTAAATTGAAAGTTTCAAATGAATACAATTTAGTTCTTATCAAATTGCTCATTTCAATATTTTGTTATTTCTGCATGTCACTGTTATACTATCAGTGGATGACAGTGAGCTATGAGGAGCTCCAAAAAATTCCCCTATCAGTATTATTCTGTTCAATAGAATTTAATGATTTTACCTCTTCCCTCTGTCTGTCTCTTTTTTTTATATGGTAGTAAATAGACTAAGATTAAAATTTTTGATCTCACTACATTTAATAAAATTCAGCCAAAACTTTTTGTTTGAGATCTTAGAAACAATTCAAGCAGGATTATGCACTTACACAATTTGATTCCTGTTTTTAGAGAGCTTGCTTAATGAGGGTTTGTTTAATGGGAATGAAGATAGAATTGTTGATGGAACACTCTAACCAAGAGCCTCCAAGTGTAAATCTATGATCTTATTATCTTATGGTCTCACTTATATCCAAAAAATGTTAAGTGGATCAGAGGAAGGTTTCCAATGTATTACCATGATGGAATATTAATGAGAAAATAGAAAAAAAAGTTACTTAGAATAACCATATATAAACAAATTGTGATCTGCAGTATTGATGTATGTATGTACATTCATCAATGAATTAATATATCAATTTAATCTTGGAATTATAGCAACAATCTGACTGATTTTTTGTGATCTATCATCCAACATAATAGATTTTTTAAAGCTAAAACTTTGATAAATACATTAACATTTTTTGATCAACACTTTTTGTTTTCCTTCAAGTCAGCCATAAAAATATGGAACAGAACAGAATCATTTTGAGATTCCTAAGACTCTGCCAACCACATATATGCCAACTCATTAATAACTATCCTTTGAATTTAATTACTAAATTCACTTACCTCTATATCAGGTCCACATCATTCCATATTATCTAAAAAGATATTATGATACTTTGTCAAATATATTACTAAAACATAGGTATAATGCATGTATAGTTGTTTTCTGATTTAGATTCTGACTTCTTTGTGTATTGGAAGGTTTATCAGGGAAACTATTGATCTTGGGAATTATCATGTTATACTTCTTGAGAGCATAGGCTATAGACCTTTTTTTAAAAAATGACAACTTCAACTTAAGTGAATATGATCTCTGGCTCAGTGATTAGAGATATGTACTTTGCTGAAATGTCTCAACAGCTCATGATGAGGCAGCATGACCAGAAACGGTGTTGGTTATTTGGCTATTACTTGTGTTGAAGATGGTTGGCAAATGAGAACAATGTAAATGGACTTCTGTGGAAGACTCTCCTTTTGTACAATCAACAACAGGAAAAACTGTGGAAACACACTCTTTTTTCAGATTACTTTGCTTTTGGGACTACTCACCAATGCTTTCTCTCTCTTGGACTTCCGGCTGATAGGAATTGGATTTATCTTATCCCTCTCTAAATCTCCTCAACTGGCATACATGAGTGGGAACATGTCTTTGCCTATGGTACTTTGAATCCATAACTATATTTTGCCTTTTCTTTCCCTAAGCACTAATCATTGAGAATAAGATGCTTTGAAGCTGAAAAGTAATCTAATGGGTAAAGAACGTACTTGAAGTACTGATATGAGTAAATACTATAGAAAGTCCAGCATTAGAAGAATTGATAATGATATATTTCTCAGAGAATATGACTGTAGACATTATCATTTAGTACCAGAGAGAACTATAAAGAGATCTCTGTTACAGATTTGGATTGTGAGAATTGGTAGGACAGGAAAAGTGTGGGTTGAAAGTAAAATAGCTATTTTGTAGTACCACAAAGTTGGATTTAAGTTCTTTGAGGGAATATATGGAATATAATGGGACTTTTCAGTTATTTTATTATTTTGTGTAATTGTTATAGTGTGTCTATGAATTTTTGCAGTATAATCATTTTCAGTGCTAAAGGAAATTGTAGCAGCCCTATACTTGGTTTTCATATGTATACGGAACTTCTTAAAAATTAGCATTAGTTAACAGACAATAAATAAAAAGGTGGTTTGCCTATGTATGCCCAGATCATCCAGCATGGAGATAGCCTGCTTTTCTAAGTTCTGTTACTACAAGTGAGCTCTCCTTTGACAGGCTGAATAACCTGAACAGGATGCATTTTTAACAATGGCCAGTCAGGGACAGTCTCTCTCATTCCTGTGTATTCTTTCCTTTACAATCCAGGGAATGGAGATCAAAATTCACTTACAGCCTGGTTGCCATGAACTGAATTGGGAAGAAGAATAACCTCCCTCTCCTTCAGGTTCCTAAAAGAAATGACTTTGGGAAGAAGTCAATATGAAAACCCTGAAATCTCCAATGATTCTATTCCCAGCTTGCTACACTAGAGACATCACGAAACTTTTAATTGAGTGAGATCTAAAACACTTTCATGCTCTCACTCTCACTCCCCTAATTTTGATTAACTTGAGATATTTGGCTTCCATTGAGAAAGTGCCTTCACTCTGCATTGTATATAATATATTTTCTAATGTATATTTTCTATGATTTCTGTTTTGTTATAAATTTGGATAAACTGGGGTTTTTTTTTTGGTACTTACTTTGTGATGATTGTAGAAATGGTATTTGCTGAGAAAGAGATCTAATCTTAGACATAGAGCTTGGTGTTTTTTTCCCCTACTAATGAACAGCAATCAGAAGTTTAACTTGAACACCAAAGCTATATATCTTCAACTAATAATATTTAAGGTGGCAAACACACACACACACACACACACACACACACACACACACACACGTGACTTTAGTATCTCCTTTCTCTGAAGAGAGCAGTGATCAAGCTTGTGGGCCAAACATTCTACTTCCTCTCCTGTTAGGAAACAAAGTTGCCCTTGTAGAAAAGAAAATGAAGCAGAATCTAGAGATCTCTATTCTGCCTACCTAATGACAACTCCATGATGCATGTAGAAGAGATCTATTGTTACATTTGATTATGGAATGTTTGTATTTGTTTATTATTGTGTTCAATTTTTTTTTTAAAAAGGTACATATTTTTAACAATTGAAGAGAGGAACTATTTCATTCTAAGAATATAAGACAGAGAATATAAAATGTAATGGAAGATATCAAAGTCACATTTTTTTGTGGAGGAGAATATCTGAAGTGAAATTTTATGAAAAAGGCTATAAAGATAAGATGGAAACAAACTGGTAAAAGCCTTGAATGCCATACTAAGAAGTCTATATTTTTCTCAGGAAGCAATAGAAGATATTGAAAAAAATTTTGAGTGGAGGAATGGCATGAAGAGGTCTACAAAGAAAAAAGAATATTTTAGAATTGTAAGGAGGATCGATTAGAGAGAAAGAGTGAAGAGGTGCAATAAGTATATATATATATATATATATATATACTTATTGCACCTCTTCACTATAGTAATATATATATATATATTACTATATAGTATATATATACATATAACTGGAAACATCATTTCCTATTAAGCTTTGTGGCTTAGATAGTACTTCTACTCTTCTGATTTCAGAGTTTTCTCTTTTGGTCTCCTTGCTCTGTGTCTATTTTTAAAAAAATTATCAGCAGCTACTAATGAATCCTTCAGGAGCTATGGAATCTGACTGTAAGGTCTCAAAGTTTGGATAACTGAGTGCTTGTTTCACTAGGAATCTTTGGCCTTTGTAGATTTTATGTACTTCTAATTGTCATAAATCTCTTTACCAAGTAGTCTATAAATAAATATATATATATATATATATATATATATATATATATATATATATATATATATATTGAACAACTGCTTTGTAGAAGACAGAAAAAGTACATGGCATGGTTCCTTAATCAACAATAACTTATTAAACACTTACTATGTGGCAAACACTGTGACAGATACTATAGATATAATCACAAAGAAAGAAAACTACACATACTACTCCCAAGGAAATTAAATTCCTCATCTCCAGAAACTTGTAAACTAGTATGGAGATAAGTTCATGTCTCAGTGTAAAGAAAAATTTCCCTATAATGAGAAATATTAGAAAATGGAATGTTCTGTCCATATAGGTAGTGAATTCCCCATCAGCAGAAGTCTTTAGTTAATGACTGGATAGCCTTTAGCCAGAGATTTTGGGGAAGGATTCCTGAGAATTAATAAATGACTGAACTTTGTGTTAGAAAATGAGATTAGAAATGAGCACAAATGGGGGCAAGCTAGGTGGTGCAGTGGATGGAGCACCAGCCTTGAATTCAGGAGGACCCAAGTTCAAATCTGATCTCAGACACTTAATACTTCCTAGCTGTGTGACCCTGGGCAAGTCGCTTAACCCCAGCCTTGGGAAAAAAAAAAAGAAATGAGCACAAATGTCTCTACTTACAGAAAAAAAGATCAAAACTGGTTATATATGAATAATCACACACACACACACACACATATATATATATATATACATACATATATATATATATATATATATATATATATATATATATATATATATATATATATCATGATAATAAGCTTGACAAAAGAAGACTTCTTAGAATAAGCTTGACAAAAGAAGACTTCTTAGAATAGAGTCCAGGAACAGTGTACCCAGCATTCCAGGAACATAGGACAGTTCACCAAATTTGGCTTACAATAACACCTCCTCAAAACTGTCTCACCTGAGTTCAGATTAAGAATACTTTAGAGAAGGGAAAGGGACACAAATGTGCAAAAACATTTGTGGGGATGCCCATCAATTGGAGAAGGGCTGAATAAATTATGGTATATTAATGTTATGAAATATTATTGTTCTATGAAAAACGATTAGCAGGATGATTTTTAGAGAGGCCAGGAAAGACTTACATGAACTGATGTACAATCAGGAGATCATTGTACATGGTAAGATTAATATTATACAACAATCAATTCTGATAAACATGACTTTTTTTTAACAATGAGATGATTGATACCCAGTTCCAATGATCTTGTGATGAAGAGAGTCAGCTATTTTGTTTTCTTACTCATTTTCTTTCCTTTTTGAACTGATTTTTTTTGTGCAACAAGAGAATTGTATAAATATGCTTATACATATTGGATTTAGCATTTTAACATGTATAACAAAAAAGCATACTTTAGAGAATTTAGGGATGGGCCACAAAACGACAAACACATTCTTCATCATGTGCCTCATTATTGTGTCCCTGGCTTATTTCTGATGCTATTGTTGTATCTTCCACTCTTTCTTGGCACTGACCCCAAGACTTCTAGTTGCCCAAGTTGATTATATTATAAATTCATTACTGACTTTAAAAATCAACCTCTTTCCCCCAAGTCCAAGTATTTTTGTATTCAGTAGATCCCCATAAACTTGTAACAGACGAAGCAGATAAAATATAATGCCATTTTTCTTAATGTGTTATCTGGAGGAAAATCTGTTTTCCTTCAAAGATTAGTCAGATTGAATCATTTGAAATAAAGAGGCAGGTCCTGATAGTCCCTGCCTGGACTTTCCTTGTCTATAACACCACATAATTTTATAATTTCAGAGTAAGAAGGATCCTTAAAAATCAAATAGTGTAATCACCTCAATACAGATTAGGAAACAGAGGCTTCTGAGGTTATATATGTATGCTCATATTTATATATTTAATTAGTTAATTAGACATATCTTGAAATATGATCTCTCTGTCTCTAGTAATTAGAAATGTCTCCTATATTTAAAAAGGAATATAATCTTTGATACTATACTAGTGAAGAGTTAAGAAGGTCTTTCTATTATGATTATTAAGAGGTAAAAAATGGTGGAGTAAAGACAGGAACTTGTATGAGCTCTCCCACAACATTAAATATTTTTTAAATAATGACTTTGAACAAAGTATAGAGTAGGGAAAAGATGGCTTGAAACAATTTTTGAGCTGAATACAGTTTAGAAGTTTTTCATGAAAAGTCTGTTGCACTAGGAAGAGTGGAGGGCAGTTCAACATAGCCTAGACCCCATAAAACCAGGAACAGTCATGGGGAAACTGAATCAGTAGCAGTAGAGGCAACTTTCAGAGCTCTTAGCCCACAGACTCCAAAGACAATGAAGAATGTTATCAGGAAAGGTCTGTTGCACCAGGGTATGGGCAGAACATAGTCCAGTTCAGGAAAAGCCAGCACAGCCCCAGGAAACCAAGAATTGACTTTGAGAGTCATTGAATCAGAAATGGCAGTCACTGCTTCAAAAGAGCTGAATCCATGGATGGTAAGGAGGTCAGACAGTTGATTAGAAGGAGATTATGGGGATCTCTTTACTAATAATAAGATAGGACTCTGTTGCTTTGCCTATATGTGAATCTGGGTAGAAATCCTAGATGACACTCCAAGAACAAGAAGGAACATTAGCACAACAGAGTTTGTGACTAAAAAGGAATGGGAACCCTCTTTACAATCCCAGAGTGAAAAAGTGTGTTTGTAGTCATTCACAGATGATAGCACAGATCAGAAGAGCAGAAAACATCTCCATTTGGATCATACCACTTTAAAAGAATTGAAAATTTACAGGTCCCTATAAGTATTTCAGAACACAGTAGCACAAAATGCTTGTAAGAATGCACTTTTTTTTTTGGGGGGGGAATCAAGATGGTGGAGAGTAGACATGATTCTATTTGACCTCCACCACGCTTTTCTCAAATTAACAGCAGATTAATCCTCTGAAGTGCTTTTGGAGTGAGAGAACCCATAAATATCTGGAGTATAACAAATTTCCAGAAGAAGATACTTTGCAAGATCTTCCAAAAAAGGTCTGTTTCAATCAGGCAGGGGGAGAGGCTGCTGAAGCTAAATTGCAGGGAGTGTGAGGCAGTGAGCTGCGGTGGGGAGCCAGGATGCTATGGTGTTCACACATCAGAGAATCTACTGTGAGGCTCGTAGGCTACTTTGTTCTTGTTACAAAACAGTAATTCAGAAGATTTGCTCTGAGACACTCAAAGGAAATACAAAAGGCAAATTGTAAGCTTCTGAAGCCCAGAACCCCATAAAAACAGGACTTGTTCATACCTACCAATTACCAGAAGTCAGTCAGCAGAACCACCCCAGGGCAAACTAAAGCAGCTGTCACCTCGTTGCCTTAAAAGCAGACCTCAATCTATTTTTAAAAAAATGAGCAAAAAATTCAAAAAGGACTCTGACCCTGTTAGCTTTTATGGAAAAAGAAAAACAAAACAAAAACAAAACAAAAAAACAAAAAATAAAAAACAAAAACAAAAAGAAAACAGAGCTTAAGCTCTGAGCAACCTGAAGGCAATCTACCTCCAAATAAAGCCCCAATGGGTGATATAAGTTGCTCACCACTTCACAAGGCTCCTTTGGAAAAATTCAAAAAAGAACTTAAAATAGACTTAGAAGAAACACTGGGGAAAGGAAATGAAATCTTTGCATTTATCACTTGAGGATCTCAGTTTTCATTAAATTTGACTCATTTCTCTATGTTTAAGAAATGAGGCCTTTATCAAAGAAAGTCATTTAAATTTTGTTTTCAAAACTATTATTGCTAAATACATTTCTCTCCACAATATTTTCACATTTATTCCATTGTCTCTCTATCCTTTCACTCTAGCCCTCCTCAAAAGTATTTTCCTTTTGAGTATCCCTTCCCTAAGCTTTTCTCCCTTTTATCACTCCTCTACTTCTCTCATCTCACTTTCCCCCTACTTTCCTATAGGGTGAATAAAGATTTCTATACCCAAATGAGTGTGTCTATTATTCCCTCTTTGAGGTAATTCTGATGAGAGTAAGATACACCCACTACTTCCCCCAATACACCATCTTCTCTTCCATTGTAAAAAAACCAAAAACCAAAAAACAAACAAACAAACAAAAAAAAACAACTTGGCATTTTTATGTAAGATGATTTATTTTATTCTACTTTTTTGTCCTTTTTCTCCTAGTACATTCTTCTCTTATCCCTTAATTTTATTTTTTAGAAATAATCTCTTCATATTTAACTCATATCTGTGTTCTGTGTTATCTCTCTATATGTACTCCTTCTAACTGCCTTAATATTGAGAAGATTGTTAGGTGTTACAAAAATTACCTCCCATGTAGAAACGTAAACAGTTTAATTTTATTGAGTTTCTTATGACTTCCCTTTCATGCTTACCTTTTTATATTTGCATTCAATTTTCTTTTCAACTCAAGTGTTTTTTTATCATGAATGCTTGAAAATACTTTATTGCATTAACTATCTATTTTTTCCATAAAGGATTATACTTAATTGTGCTGCTTTGTTGACTCTTGGTTATAATCCTACCTCCTTTACCTTCTGTAACATCATATTCCAAGACCTTTAATACTTTAGAGTAGAAACTAATAAATCTTGTTTTATCTTGTGACTCCATGATTCTTGAATTGTTTATTCCTGATTTCTTGCAATATTTCCTCCTTTACCTAAATGCTCTGGAATTTGGCTGCAATATTTCTGGAAGTTTTCACTTTGGGATCTCTTTCAAGAAGTGATTGATGGATTCTTTCAATTTTTATTTTACCCTCTGATTCTAGAATATCCTGATGATATTCCTTAATAATTTTCCTTGATGAATAGGCTTTATTTTTGCTAGTGACTGTTGAGTAGTCCAATACATTTTATTTTATTTTTTTTATGTGGCAACAAGTCTTTATTCTATTACTTCACTACATAGAGTTCCTTTAATCCTTTTTTAAAATTAATTTTTATAATTATAACATTTTTGACAATACATTTGACAATTTTGTTGTTGTTGTTGTTGTTGCAAAGGAAGAATTGTATTCGGAAGATAAAAATAATCTGGAAAGAAAAACAAAAACAACAAAAATAATGCTCACAGTTTACACTCATTTCCCAGTATTCCTTTTCTGGATGTAGCTGATTCTGTCCATCATTGATCAATTGGAATTGGATTAGCTCTTCTCTATGTTGAAGATATCCACTTCCATCAGCATACATCCTCATACAGTATCATTATTGAAGTGTATAATGATCTCCTAGTTCTGCTCGTTTCACTCAACATCAGTTAATGTAAGTCTCTCCAAGCTTCTCTGTATTCATCCTGCTGATCATTTCTTACAGAGCAATAATATTCCATATTCCATAACATTCATATACCATAATTTACCCAACCATCTACCCAACCAATTGATGGACAGCCATTCATCTTCCAGTTTCTAGCCACTACAAAAAGGGCTGCCACAAACATTTTGGCACATACAGGTCCCTTTCCCTTCTTTAGTATTTCCTTGGGATATAAGCCCAGTAGTAGCACTGCTGCGTCAAAAGGTATGCTCATTTTGATAACTTTTTGGGCATAATTCCAGATTGCTCTCCAGAATGGTTAGATTCTTTCACAACTCCACCAACAATGTATCAGTGTCCCAGTTTTCCCACAGACTCTCCAACATTCATCATTATTTGTTCCTGTCATCTTAGACAATCTGACAGGTGTGTAATGATATCTCAGAGTTGTCTTAATTTACATTTCTATTCCAATAAATTTTAAATGATATCTTCTGAATCTACTTTCCAGATCAATTTTTTATTGTCATTTCTATTTTTCCCTTTTGATTGTTTCTTGATTTTTCATAAATTCATTAACTTCCACTTGCCCAACTCAAACTTTTAAGTAATTATTTTCTTCAGTAAACTTTTTTGCATCTTTTTCCATTTACCAATTCTATTTTTAAAGGAATTTGTTTTTTTCTTCACTAAATTTTTGTGCCTCTCTTTCAGTTTAGTCAACTCTTCTTTTTTAAGGCATTCTTTTCCTCATTTTTGGTAACTCATTTACCATTTTACTTAATCTTTTTTTAAGGTGTTATTTACTTTAGTATCTTTTTCGACCCCTGTACCAAACTGTTGACTAATTTGTCATGATTTTCCCGCATTATTTTTGATTCTTTCCAATTTTTTTTTACCTCTCTTACTTGATGAGAAAAATCCTTTTTGAGCCTTTTCATAATGTGAGACCAATTCATATTTTTCTTTGATACTTTGGATGTAGGATCTTTGATTTTTTTATCTTCTGAGTACATAATTGGATATTCCTTATCACCATGGTAACTTTTTATGTTCAGAATTGCACCAGTGTCTATCAATCCTTCTAATGGATTCTAGTGTTAGGATTTTACTAGGTGCTAAGTCGGTTGTCTGATACTTACAATTCTCTAGTTCAGACTTCACATCTTTAAAAGGAGTTTACACCTTTAGACTTCTGAAAGGAGTTTACACCTTTAAAAGGAGTTAGCTCATTGGCCCCTTAAGGAGTTCCCACAAGCCCATGGGGTACCCACAAGTCCATTCTCTGGGATGATAAAAGGAGCCAAGATTCAGTGGGGAGAAGTCTGGAAGGAGTCAATCTGGAAGAAGTCAGTCTGTATTGAGTCAAGGAGAAGACATCCTGTGGATTCGCCAGTCTAGCAGATTCACAAGTCTAAAGGAAAAGCCTGCTCATGGACTTCCTGGAGATTCGCAATTAGGATTGACTTCTGGGAAACCCACAATCTCACACTCTTGGAGGCAGTCTGATTCATTCCTAAGTCTACCTTTGTGCTGGCTAGAGGCTTTGGATTCAGAGGGAGCTAGAGACTGAAGCTGGCTGGAAACATTCTGACAGGAAAAGATTCAAGACTTTGAAGGACACAATATAGGATCTGGACATTAACTCCTGGTTGCATTTTGGAATTATTGAACTGAAAACTAAAACTAAGGATGGCTCCAGAAGCTCCCCAAAAGATCTCCTCCCAGAAAGTGGATATCTTCAACATAAAGAAGATCCAACTCACTTCCAGTTGATCAATGATGGACAGAAATAACTACACCCAGAGAAGGAACACTGGGAAGTGAATGTAAATTGTTAGCACTACTGTTTATCTACCCAGGTTACTTATACCTTCGGAATCTAATACTTAATGTGCAACAAGAAAATGGTATTTACACACATATATTGTATCTAGGTTATATTGTAACACATGTAAAATGTATGGGATTACCTGTCATAGGGGGGAGGGAGTGGAGGGAGGAGGAGATAATTTGGAAAAATGAATACAAGGGATAATATTATAAATAAAAAAAAAAATCAGAAAAAAAAAAGATCTCCTCCCAGAGAACGATCGTGATTTAGAGACAACAGAACATTATGTTCTAGAGTCTGCAGTCTTCAGCCCCTCTCCTCCTTGTCCTGCAGCCAAGTGACTCTGACTTCTTTCTCTGGGCCCTCCAATCCTTGCACAAAACATTCAGCAAGCACCTATGTTGAGGAGAGCCATCACATCACCATCTCATCTAAATATATGTATATAGAGCCATTATCTCACATTGAATAGGTGATTAGCCTTAAGTACTTGGCTATCTGATTCAAGCTGATCTTTTCATAGTTTCAGTCTTCTACAAGGAGGGAAAAGAGAAAAGGAAAGAGAAAAGTATAATCTGGGGTTAATAAGATGGCAGTATATATAAAATTAGTAGTTTTAACCACAAGTGTGAATGAGGTGAACTCCCCCATAAAACATAAGTGGATAACAGACTGAATTAAAAGCCAAAATCCTAGAATATGTTACTTAAAAGGAACACATTTAAAGCAGACCCATACATACAGAGTAAAGGTAAAAGGCTGGAGCAGATTCTATTATGCTTCAAGTAAAAAGCAGGGGTATCCATCCTGATCTCAGAAACCAAAAGCTGATCTAATAAAAATAGATAAGGAAAGAAATTATATCTTGCTAAAGGGCACCATAGATAATGAAGCAATATCAACATTAAATATATATTTACCAAATGTTGAAGCATCTAAATTCCTAAAGGCTAAATTAAGAGAGTTGCAAGAAGAAATAGGCAATAAAACTATAATAGAGGGAAATCTCAACCTTGCTCTTTCAGAACTAGATAAATCAAACCATAAAATAAATAAGAAAGAAGTTAAAGAGGTAAATTGAATACTAGAAAAGTTAGATATGATAGATTTTTGGAGAAAATTGAATGGAGACGAAGAAGAGAATACTTTCTTCTTTTTGACATTTCATAGCATCTATACAAAAATTGGTCATATATTAGAACATGAAGACATAAAAATCAAATGCAGAAATAGTAAATGCATTTTTTCAGATCATGATGCAATAAAAATTACTTTCAATAAAAGGCAAGGGGAAAACACACCAAAAAGTAATTGGAAACTAAATAATTTTATCCTAAAGAATGAATGGGTGGAACAGATCATAGACACAACAATAATTTCATCCAAGAGAATGACAATAGTGAGACAATATATCAAAATTTGTGGAATGAAGCCAAAGCAGTGATAAAGGGAAATTTTTTATCTCTAGATGCTTACTTGTATAAAATAGAGAAAGAGAAGATTAATGAATTGGGCTTGCAACTAAAAAAGCTAAAAAAAAAAGAGAGAACAAATTAAAAACCCATAAACACCAAACTTGAAATTCTAAAAATAAAAAGTAAATTAAAAGTAAATTAAAAGTAAAAGTAAAAAAAATTATTGAAATAATAATTAATAATAATAATTTTTATGAAAAAACCAACAAAATAGCTAAATCTTTAGTTAATTTTATTGGAAAAAGAAAAAATGAAAATCAAATTGTTAGTCTCAAAATTAAAAGGGAAAACTTTCCACCAATGAAGAAGAAATTAGAGCAATAATTAGGAGTTGCTTTGACCAATTTTATGCCAAAAAATTTGATAACCTAAGTGAAATGGAGAAATACCTACAAAAATATAGGTTGCCCAGATTAACGGAAGAGTAAGTAAATTGCTTAAATAGTCCCCTTTTAGAAAAAAGAAATAGGAAAAGCTATTAAGCAATTATGTTAAAAAAAATTCCAGGACCAGATGGATTTATATAGGAATTTTACTAAACATTTAAAGAACAATTAACTCCAATACTATATAAACTATTTGAAAAAATAGGGAATAAAGGACTCCTACCTAATATCTTTTATGACAAAAAAAAATGGTACTGATATCTAGATCAGATAGGAAAAAAAAAAACAGAGAAAGGAAATTATAGACCAATCTCCTTAAAGAATATTGAAAAAAAATCTTAAAATAATAGCAAAGAAATTACAAAAAAATCATCCCCAGGATAATAAACCACCACCTAGTAGGATTTATATGAGGAATGCAGGACTAGTTCAATATTAAGGAAACTATTAGCATAAATGCCTTTATCAATAACCAAAATAACATCTCAAGCATTTGATAAAATCCAACATATATTCCTATTAAAATCACTAGAAACCCTAGAGAATAGAGGAAAAAATGGACTTTTCCTTAAAATAGTCAGGAGCATCTATTTAGAACAATCAGCAAGCATCATATGTAATGGGGATAAACTTGAAGCATTCCTAATAAGATCAGGGATGAAACAAGGTTGCCCACTATCACCATTACAATTCAACATTGTACTAGAAATGCTAGCTTTGGCAATAAGAGAAGAACAGACATTAAAGGAATTAGAGTAGGTAATGAGGAAACCAAATTATTACTCTTTGTAGATAATATGATGGTATTCTTGGAGAACCCTAGAGAATCAACTAAAAAAATTATTAGACATAATCAACAACTTTAGCAAAGTTGCAGGATACAAAATAAATCCACATAAATCATCAGCATTTTAATATATCACTAACAGAATCTAATAGCAAGACATACTAAGAGAAATACTATTTAAAATAACTGTCAATAGTGAAAATATATGGGAATCTATCTGCCAAGGGAAAGTCAGGAACTATATGAGCAAAATTATAGAACACTTTACACAGAAATAAAGTCAGATCTAAACAATTGGAAAAATATCAAGCGTTCTTGGATAGGTTGAGAGAATATAATAAACATAAAAATACTACCTAAACTAATCTGTTTATTTAGTGTTATACCAAACTCCCAAGAAACTATTTTACTGACCTAGAAATAATAACACCAAAATTCATCTGGAAGAATAAAAGGTCAAGAATTTCAAGGGAATTAATGAAAAAAAAAAAGTAAATGAATGTGACCTAACTGTACCAATCTAAAACTATATTATAAAGCAGAAGTCATCAAAACCATTTGGTACTGGCTAAGAAATAGAGCAGTTGATCAGTGGAATAGATTAGTGTCACAGAACAAAATGTTCTATCCCTATAGCAATCTAGTGTTTGATAAATGCAAAGACCCCAGCTTTTGGGATAAGAATTCACTATTTGATAAAAAACTTCTGGGAAAATTGGAACCTACTATGGCAGAACCTAGGCATTGACCCACATATAACACAGCTTACCAAGATAAGGTATAAATGGGTTCATGATCTAGACATAAAAAATGACATTATAAACAAATTAGAAGAACATAGGCTAGTTTACCTCTCAGATCTGTGGAGAGAAAGGAATTTGTGACCAAAGAAGCACTAGAAATCATAATTGATCACAAAATAGATAATTTTGATTATATTAAGTTAACAATTTTTTGAACAAACAAAATAAATGCAGACAAGATTAGAAGGGAAGCAATAAACTGGGAAAACATTTTTACATTCAAAAATTTTGATAAAGGCCTCATTTATAAAATATATGAAGAATTCACTCAATTTCATAAGAAAGCAAAGGATACAAACAGTCTTGTGATGAAGAAATTGAAATTGTTTTCCCTCATATGAAAAGGTGCTCCAAATCACTACTGATCAGAGAAATGCAAATTAAGACAATTCTGAGATACCACTACACACCTCTCAGATTGGCTAAGATGACAGGAAAAGACAATGTGGAATGTTGGAGGGGATGTGGGAAAACTGGGACACTGATATATTGTTGATGGAACTGTGAATGGATTCAACCATTCTGGATAGCAATCTGGAACTATTTTCAAAAAGCTATCAAACTTTGTATACCTTTGACCCAGCAATCTTTTTCCTGGGTCTATATCCCAAAGAGATCTTAAAGGAGGACATTTTTTGGGAGATGCTTCATAGTTCATGATTATCCACTAATATTACAAGACTGAAACTAAGACATAGCAATATCTGGAACATAATGAGGAATAATTTCTGCCCATTTTTAAACATATTTAAAAATCTTTGTGGCTCCCCTTTTTATAGTTGTAAGAAACTGGAAACTGAATGTATGCCCATCAATTAGAGAATGGAGGAATACATTATGCCATATGAATATTATTGAATATTATTGTTCTGTCAGAAACCACCATCAGGAACGATTTTAGAGAGGACTGGAGAGACTTCCATGAACTGATGCTAAGTGAAATGAACAGAACCAGGAGATCATTATACACTGCAAGAGCAAGACTATATGATGATCTATTCTCATGGATGTAGCTCTCTTCTACCATAAATGACATGATTCAAACCAATTCCACTTGTTCAATGATGAAGACAGCCATCTATATGCAAAAAGAGGATTGTGGGAGCTAATTGTCTACCACAACATAGCATTCTCACTCTTTCTGCAGTTGTTTGCTTGCATTTTGTTTTCTTTCATAGTTTTTTTTTCCAATATTGATCCGATTTTTCTCATGCAGCAAAATAACCAAATGTATTCGTATATTGGATTTAACATATATTTTAACACATTTAACATGTATTGGACTGCCATCTAGGAGAGAGAGTGGGGGGAAGGAGAGGATAATTTGGAAAATAAGGCATGGAAGGATCAATGTTAAAAAAAATTACCCATGCATATGTTTTGTAAATAAAAAAAAAATGAAATCCACTTTCAAAAGATGAATGATGCCTAACATGAGATTTATAATCTGAGAGGCTAACCATCTCGGGCCTCTTTCTATTGCCTCTTCCCTTCACCTCAATAGATAAAAATGCTCCTTTCTAATTTTTTTCCATTCAACCTGAACTGTGAATTTTATCATTCATTTGATCTGATAATCAATTTCCAGGAAATAAATACAAGCATACAATCTCATGACCTGACCTCCATTGCCAACAAAAGTGGAAAATATGAGTAAACACTATTTCTATATCACACTATTTCCTTCTATTGACAACTCCAAATGGGCAGAAATTATTCCTCATTATGTTCCAGATATTGCTATGTCTTGTAATATTAGTGGATAATCATGAACTATGAAGCATCTCCCAAAAAATGTCCTCATTAGTTTCACTCTGTACAACAGAAACCTTATGTTTACCTTTCTTTTTTAAAACAATAAAGATATGGAAGTAAATAGACTGAGTAAAAGTAAAACTTTGATGTACCTACATTTATGAAAATTCAGTGAAAATCTTTTGTTTGAAGACTTTGACAGAATTCAAGCAGGATTATCCATTTATAGAATTTATTCTTGTTTTCAGAATATTTTGTTTAATTAGAATGAAGACAGAGTAATTGATAGAAGATTCCAACTTAGAGCCAGAGCAACGAATGGAGAGATTATTTGCCTGGTTGATATCTAAGAAATGATAAGAGGATCAGAGGAATGTTCCCACATTGGATGGACACTATGGGGAATATTTATGGAAAGACATGAACAAAAGTACTTAGGACAATGATATATGTACTATTGGTGTGTGTGTGTGTGTGTGTGTGAGAGAGAGAGAGAGAGAGAGAGAGAGAGAGAGAGAGAGAGAGAGAGAGAGAGAGAGAGAGAGAGAGAGAGAGAGAGAGAGAATGAATAGGAAAGAGAGACAGGGAGACAAAGATTGACACAAAACACAGAGTGTCAACTACATCAATTCATCTTAGAATTAAACCAACATTTTGACTGAAATTTTTTTTCCAGAATTATTATCCAACTTGTTAGTTTTTTTGTAAGATAAATCTTTGATAGACAAATTATTTTTATTTTCCTTCAAGATAGATATAACTGTATGGAATAGAACAGCTTCATTGTAAGATTCACAAAACTCTCCACTAGTCCTTTCACTCCAGGAATATAGGAATCCATTAATCATTACTCTTTGGATCCATCCACTACCTTCAACAAACTCGATATCTAGTCCACATCATTCCATCTTGTATTCAAGGTTATGTGAGACTTTGTCAAATATATTACTAAGATTCTTTACTTATTTTCTGGTTTAATTATTTATTTATTTATTTATTTATTTTTTTTTTTTGTGATTTAACATTTTGCCTATGTTGTGTAATGGAGGATTGATTTCTGATTCCTGATCTTGGGAATCTTTTTGGTTCAACTCCTTTCTTTTTCTCTTTCTTTCTATCTTTTTCTTCCTCCCTTTCTCCTTCCCTCTTCCTTTTCCTCTCTTCCTTCCTTCCTTCCTTCCTTCCTTCCTTCCTTCCTTCCTTCCTTCCTTCCTTCCTTCCTTCCTTCCTTCCTTCCTTCCTTCCATGAATTCAGATTCATGCATAACATTTTTTGTAGTCCAGTGAAATCTTTAGAGTCCCTTTCAGAATAATTTGTGTCTGTATCATCAACATTCTTAGTTGAAAGAAATGCTAAATTTAATTAGAGACAAATTCAAATTAAGGTGTAATTTTTTCTCAACCAAATTTATGGAACCCCTAAAATCTATCTTTGGGCCTCTTTGGGGAGGATCATTGGAATTAGATTAAGAACTTCTTTCTTAGAAAATATGAGGAAGAAAAATGGGATGTCAGCCATTTGATCCAACATCTGTTTCTTACTGTTGTACATTCAGTCCATGTCTGATGCTATTTTTTCATCTTCTAGTCTCTGTGGGGTACTGAATCCAAGGCTGTATATTGAAAGTCTTTTGCCCAAAGTTGATCACATTAGAGGTTCATTAGTGACTTCAACTTGTGCCTCTAAGGGCTCTCTTGTTTTTATCCTCAATTGATCCCTATGGGCCTATAGCTGATTGAAATAAATATCTTCAGTTGTTTATGTATCATTTGGAGGGGAAACAGTATCCCTGCCCATGCAGGTCAGACCAGTTGTAATACAGGCAATGATTCTTATATCTCACTAGTCTTTTGACCTTAAAATTACAGACAGACTTAGTAGAGAGGTGCAACAGAGTGGTGGTATCATCTAAAGAAGATAAAAAATTACTATTGTAGATTCTCATTTTACAATGACATCTGCAAACAGGGGAAGGAAGAATTATTTCTGCCAGAGATCATCAGGATAAGTTACTGGAGCAAAAAGAACATGGAATCCTATCTCAAACCTCTTTACTTAGCCAAGCTTTATAATCATCCTGTTTTTGTTTGAACATATGCAAATATTTTATACATTGACAGTAGTATAGCCTTTCTGATTTAAATATGAATTTACAGTTGATAAATGAAGAGAATTTCTGGGGAAGATATTTAAATCAGTGTGAATCTAGAAGAACTCTTTCTATTTTACAGGCCTTCCTATGAAATAGAAGGTTGTGGCATAATGAATCAGAGTGGGTCTAAAAGTCTATATACATTTTATCCACTAACACATTCCTGCTCAGTTTTGAGTCACATCAAGAACATCTATTATTAATTTTCCTACCAAGACATGAAGCAGTATCAGAAAAGTAAGTATGTTGAGTGTTTCTCTCTATGGATTTACTGAAAGCTAATTGGTAAATTTATCAGCAAGCATTTATTCAGTACTTCCCCTGTGTCAGATAGTGTGGTGAAGGCTAAAAATATAAAAGAAAGTTAGAAACCAAAACAAATATAGAAATGGCATTTAATAATGGGCTGGATATTGGGGTGAGAATGAGGAGTCAAAAATAATACTGAAGTTGAGGGCTTGTTTGATTGGAAGAATATTGATACTTTTGACAATAATAGGGAATATTGGAAGAGGGGAGAGGTTTTTTTGGGGGGAGTGGTGGTTAATAAGTTCTGTTTTGGACATATTACATTTGAAATATCCATAGGAAATTCAATTTGGCATTGAATCCAAAAAGTAATTGAAGATGTATGATTGAAATTCAGCAGAGAATTGAGGGATTGATATATAGATTTGGAAATCAACTGTATAAAATCATAAAGTAAACTAGTACAAAACTAAATAAGGAGGGACATGAATGAGACTTGGGAGACACCCAAGTAAATGAAGAATTGTCAAAAAATACTGAGAAACTGTAGTCAGATAAATATGAGGAGATCCAGGAAAGAAAAATGTTGTGAAAACCTACTCTGAAGAGCAGAGTATTTAAGAAGATGGTGATGGAAAAGTTAAATGCTGCAGAGAGGTCAATCTGATCAGGAATTCATAATTAAGAATTTATTGGAAGATGGCAATTTCAGTTGAACAATGAGGTCAAAAGTGAGATTTCCAGGGCTTTATAAGAAATGGAGAAGAGAGGAAGTGGAAACATTGATAGTAGACTGCTTTCAATAAGTTTAGCCCTTTACTACTGAAAAAAAAAGTTTATCCATTTAAGTAAGGAGAGATAAAGGAATGATAACTAGCAGATCAGATGAGGTTTTTGTTTTTTAAGGGTAAGGAAGACCTAAGAATGTTAAAAGGGCAGAAGTGGGAATGGTAGTGGAGGAAATTTGCTACAAAAGTCAGGAGGGGATAAGACAAAGGACACAGATGGTGGAGCTTGTCTTAGCAAGGAGAGGTTTCATCTCTTCATCTGAGCTTGAAATAAAGGGGGAAAAATGGATTTGAGTGATCTGATATTTGGAGAAGATAAGGAAGAATTCTTAGTGAATAGTCTTGACTTTTTCAATGATGTGAATTAGAGAAGACCATTATTAGAAGTAAAGGCTTGCATGGTTGGGGTAATCTGAATGTGTAAAAAGGAATGGGGAAGACTATTGTCAGGTAAAAATAAAAATCCAACACATCATCATAGCTGGAAGAGATAAGCCTTAATCCTCTAGGCTCAGGAAATACTACTGAGGAATAATTGTAGGAAATATTATACAGCTACCAAGTAAAATCCATACCTAATTGGGGTCTCCTAAGGAAACTTATTCCCTTATAGTGTGAAGGGAGAATTGACTGCAGATGGGAAAGATTTGAATATTTACTGAAAATAATTAATTAGTAACTAAAAAAGCTTATAAAAAGTTCTTCAAAGTTAGATTCCCTGTCCTCTGACCTTCACAGAAACAGACTTAGCAGATATAATAAGTAGCATCAACCAAAAGATGACATCAAATTTTTTCACTCGAAGACCATTGCCTCCAAGTAATCCTGGAATTAATTTTCACAATTTTCCTTGCCTTATATGAATGGAGACACTTTTGCTTACATTTTTTCTTAATTCTAAGAATCTTGTGTCTTTTTAAAAATCCAACAATAATTATGCATATTTTTTTAGAGAAATTAGAAAATGTTTCTGAAATTTTCTTTTTAGAAAATTACATGACTTTTGACTTTTATCCTTTGATGTGATTTATCGTGTGGGGTCTCTCAGGAAATGATGGCAGGCATCAAAAGTTGGGGTTTGGTCATGTTATTGGTCTGACTATGGGAATGGTAAATTCATAATGGCTATTCTCTTTGGCAAAAGGTAGATTTGTTTAGGGGAATAGGTAACAGACAAAATGAAGGGATATAAAAGACACTGGAAATGCTAAATATGAAATAGGTTGGGAGAGCTTTTGAAAGACAAGTTCCTCAGTGAAACTTATAATTACCCAATAGAAAGGGAGCATCACATAATGTTGGGGCATGACCCTGAAAAAAGACAACCCCTTAAAAGAGTTAGTTGTAAGGAGAAGTACAGTTGAAAGACATATTTGAAGTTATGGGAGATACCACATGACATTGTGGGGGGAAGGTAAGGACACCACAAGGCAGAGTGAGCTGACCCAAAGAAAGGTAGTAGCTATGGGATGGCTCACAAGCAGGTTTTATAGGGAAAATTTAACTTCAGGGGCATGACTGGAATTTCTACAGAGAGTGGCTCTCAGGTGTTTGACATAATTTGGATTTCAGAGTGAGACCTCCTCCCCAACGGGTGGGACCATGGAGCTAAACTAAACTGATCTCTGTCAGATACTCCTTCTTGCTTGCCTCAGGGATCAATTTTTTAGTTTCTCTTGGTCCAAAACAATATTTAGAGTCTCATCAGTGCAGTAATGGAAATAGTTTCAAACACAGGTATGTATTTTTTTTAACCTATAAATAATATGGCATCAAAGAAAAGTTATCCATGGGCTTTGATGCCCAACCATTTGCATTTTTTTGCTTAGACAAAATAGTAATAGCCTTTAAGGTATAATTTTAGAAGTATGGAGCAAATGATTCTTTCCCCAAAAGCAATTCAATTCATTTCCTTCTTTAAGTTAAATTGCTCTCTCTCCAAGAGCTATTCTCAGCTAGTTACTCCTTATTGTTATTTAATTCATTAAAACTTCCTGGAACAAATTAGGTGCTTAAATCCCTGGGGATGAGCTCCCAAACCTGCTCCCCAAACCAATTGCTTGTAGGAAGGAAAACACATTACTTAAGATTTTAAAAAGAGGGGTGTGGGAAAAATGTGGGCCAGTCACAAGCTCTAGGAGAGATTCTGGGGAGGCCGACTAGATAATCGTATTGAAGTCCTAACATGGGGAATGGAGGGAAATTCAAAGGATAATAAGCAGCCCCAAAATCCCCTTCATTATTTTTCTCATATCAGCTCTGCTGTCCTTGGGCCATATTTTCCACCCTGTTCTTAAGGAAGTTTTCATGGAAGTAAAGCCTGGGGAACAAAAATAATGCAAGAAAGGAGTGAAGATTACTGAACAGAAGGCTTCAAGGTGGCCAAAGCATGATAATTAGTTATGAGGTTAAAAAAAAAAAAAAAAAAAAAGGAGAGGCAGGAGGCAGAGTCATAGAAATGATAGATTGCAGCTATGCATATAACAAACAGAACACTAAGCATCTGGGTGCTAGTGATAAGTAATGGTTTCTTCCTCTTCTTTCTCCCTTCCTCAATTTCTCCTTTGCAAGTTTAGAGCAGTTAAATCAAGCAAATCTGAAAAATCTCCTGAATGACTTTGTTTTTGTAATCCAAGAAATGTAAAGTTAGTCAGCTCCTAAACACTATGTTTTTGGTATTGTGCTAAATTATCACAATAGAAAAGATACAAAAGAGGGAAAGATAGTTCTTGCTCTCAAGTAGCAATTTTTTCTCTTTTTTCCTAGTAAATTTATTCATTTTTAATACACAGTACTTTAGGAATGATGTTGGGAGGAAAAAGTCAGGATAAAAGGAAAAACTGATGAGGTCTAGATAAGATATACCTAAATAAAATTAGAGTTAATTGAGGTCTAGTGGCAGGTTTGGGGAACAGGAAGTCAAATGGAGCTCCCCTGCAACGCCTTTGGATTCAGTGCAAGGATGCAGAGTTAAATGTGTTCTCGTGGCGGCACAGAGTCCCCTGTAAAGGAATTTACAGGCCTGAAAACTTAGATTGATAAAAAAAGGTTTATTGTAGGGTTTGGAAGTAAAGTTAAAGGCTGGTTAGTAAAAGGAATTAGATAAAGAAAGAAATACATTATAAATGGTGGACAGAGAGTCTGTGATGCAAAGCATGTTGCTTATATGTTTCAACCCTCTGCAAAGAGATGATTCCAGCTTGACTCTTTTATTTGGTTACAGGGGCCTATGGGTGGAATTCCAGGTTGGTTCCTTAGTGAGGGCCAGAACCTGCCAGCTGGGGGTTGAGAAACCTGAGCAGATTATTAGAATGGGGGCTGGGGACAGCCCAAGTTAGCTCAGATCTGGATATCTCCCTTTGGAATTCAAAAAAGTGCTTTTGACCAGGACTTGTAAATCAAAGGTCAGCCATGGGGATTGGGGATCATAAAGGAATCTTAAAGGGGGTGGGGGTGGGAATCAGAAAGGAATCTTAAAGGGGCTACCACCTGAATCAAAACCATGGAAGAGATAAAAGACACAAAAGGAGAAGTGATCATAGTATGTGTTTATTTACATTCAGTCTCTTTAGTTCTTTTTCTGGATGCAGATAGCATTTTCTGTCCAAAGTCTATTAGGATTACTTTTGATCACTGAACCATTGAAAAGAATCAAGTCTTTCATTGCGAATTCTTGCTGTTGTTATGTAAAATGTAATCCTGGTTCTGCTTGTTTCAGCATCAATTTGATAAAGTGAAGTCTAGTTTTCAGGGCTCCCGGTATGGGAACCAAAAATATGATGAGGTTTAGATTTTGGGGCTCCCTTTGGTAGGGAACTAAATTATGAGGTCTAGATTTAGGAAACCAAAATGAGATTAGGGTTTCTGGTGGTCAGGGAGTTAAATGATAAGGTCTAGTGGCAGATTCAGTGTTTAGAACCAAATGAAGAGGTTTGGCTCCCCTATACACCTTGGAATTCAGTGCAAGTGTAGGGGGTTTGGAGAACCCCCCTTTTGGCAGCACAGAGATTCTCTGTAAAGAAATTTACAAACCCAAAAACCTAGATTGATGAAAGAGGCTTATTATAGGGATTGGGAAGTAAGGTTAGAAATCCTGAAAGAGAGACATAAAGTCTTGTTAGGGAATAGGTGAGGATAAAGAGAGGGAAGTACTGGAAAAGAATATTATTCCAGTGGGGAGAGGCTTTCTTGGCATAGCATGGCCTGTTTAGAACCTCTGCAAAGAGAGAATTTTAAATTGGCTCTTTCATTATGGGAACTTTGGCTACAAGCAGACAAGGGCTAAGGATAGAGTCCCAAGCTGGCTCATCAATAAACTAGGTTTCAGCTTGAGCTGGAATTTGAATAGAATTGAATGAGTTTCTTTAATTCAATAGGATTGGAATTCTTTTGCTCAGAACTGAACCTACTCCACTTAGATAACAGAATGAAACTGTTTTGTCTTGTTTCCCTAGGGCAGGGTCCTTCACTGAGGCAGAGTCCAAGGGGAATTTCTCCTTCAAGGATTTTTAGAGTTTCAGGGTCCCTTCTTCAAGTTCATGTAAATCTTTCCAGGCCTTTCTAAAATCAGCTTGTTCATCATTTTTTATAACTCTTTTTTTTCTAGTGGAGAAGATGACAAGCAAATAAATATGTGCAAACATGAAAAATAGAAAATAATTAGAAGAGAAAAGAAACTAGAATTAAGAGGAGTTAGGTCAGGTATTCTGTTAGAATTTGGGATTTTGAAACCAAAGGAAACAAGGGAAGTAGGTAGAAAGAGTATAGTGTAGTAGACATGAAGAATAGTCATAGAAAATACCTGGAGCTGGGAGTAGAATGCCTTGTTCATGGAATAGCAGAAAGCATTGTCACTGGGTCAAAAAGTACATGGCAGAGAATAAAGTATAAAAGGAACAGAAATATAGGAGGGGCTAGGTATGAAGAGTTTAATATAAGCATACTTCTTTATTTAGGATCTAATCCTATTTTGGCAGTGTACTTGTTGATAGAACATGTGAATACAAAAAGACTAAAGCTATGAAACCTGGGAGTCTAAGTGTTTTGGGATTATTGATTTAGAGTCATATGGTCAAATATTCTAGCTGGATAGCTTTACAGATAAGGAAATAAACTCAGATGCTCCAGACTCAAAGACTTATTCTACTGCATCATGCTACTCTGAGCCAAGATGAATGACATGGAAATACTGCAAGTTGAGTGGGAATGATTTTGGTATAGATCTCTTATTTGTATTTAAGTTCCTTTGAGAATCACTAAAAGATTTCAAAGAGTAGGATTAATGGGGGAAAGGAAAGGAGGAACCTCATTTCTCGGTGAATAGATAATCCCATGGGGCACAGTGTCCCCTGTAAAATGAATTTACAATCCCGAAAATGTAGATTGATAAATAAAAGGTTTATTGTAGAAATTTGGAAGTAAAGTTCAGTTAGAAAGACGCCAGGGCCACTGGTGGCCGCTGGGCGGGCAGGAACCCTTACATGGTCAGAAGGATACCATGTGTTGGCTGGGAGGGCTTCTGCAAGGAGAGCTCTCCAGCTCCTTTCTTTTATACCTGGAATATGATGGGCGGTACCCCTAAGTTCTCAGAGGGCTTTTCAATTAGCTCAGATCAGGTGAGGGCTGGGGGAAGCTGAGCTGATAGTGGGGCTGGGCCCGGATATTCAAAGGGTTTGTTTGACCAGGATTTGTGAATCAAGGTCAGCCATGGGTTGGGCAATTAGAAAGGAATCTTAAAGGGGGCGTTGATCCCCATCAGGATCACTGAAAAGTGGAGGTCAGCCATTTCCAATAAAATTTTGAGTAGAAAGATTATTTGTGTGCTTGCTCCCAGTGCAGAAACAATCAAAGTATTCTGTGGACTATGGTGAAGGTAGGTTAGTTTCATAAGCATTTGTTAAATACTTACTATATACCAGGCAGCGTGTGAAGAGGTGGGATATACACAGATAGAAATAAAACAGGCATTGCTTTCAAGGACCTCATTTTCTACTGGGGATAAAAGAATACAAGGCTGGAAATGGAATGTTGTAGATGAAGAACAAATGTCAAGTCAGTTTTTTGTTTGTTTTTTTTTTAACGTAAAGAATGCTGCAAAGGTGTCTGAAGTGGAAGTCAGATTATGAATAGTTTTTAATGTATTCTCTTAGAGTTTCTAGAAAGCCTTTGAAAAGCTTTGAATAGGGGGTTGACATGGGAAGATCCATGATTGAGCAATATCAATTTGACAACTTTATGATGGATGGATCTGAGTTTGTTTCTTTATCTTTCCTTAAGCTATCAGTTAGACTATATAGTTCTAATCCTTTTTTTTTTTTTTGTATTTGCAAGTTCTATCAACAAATACACTGTCAAAATAGGATCAGATGCCAAATAAAGAAGTACCCTTATAGTAACTCTTTATTAGAAGTCTCCAAACGTTCTGGGAGTATAAATCAGATTATAAAGAGTTTTAAATGTGTTCTCCTAGTTCCTTTAGGAAACCTTTGAAGAGCTCTGAGTAGGAGGTTGGCATGGGAAGATCTATGATTGAGGAATATCAATTTGGCAGCTTTATGGTGGATAGATCTGAAAAAGAAGGTATTAGCAACAGGGGGACCAATTATACATAACTTTTAATAGTCGAGGTGGAAGGGGATGATGGTTTAAACTAGAACAGAGAATGTGAAAAGCAAGGTAAAAGTGCTTTCTATATTTTGAGGGAGATGGGAGTGGGACAAGACTTTGCTATTTATTGTTTTGGTGCATGAGGAAGAGGGACATATCATGAGTGATTCCAAGGGTTTAAAATTTTGGTTGGTTGGAGGATGGTGTACCCCTCAACAACAACAAAAAAAATTGACAGTTTGAAGATGGTATTGGCTTAGGAGAAAATTAATTCTATATTGGGCACAGTGAAGTTTAGAAACTAATGAGAAATCTAAGTGGAGATGAATAGTAGAAAAATGGTCATATGGGACTGGACTTTAAGAGGTAAAGGATTGGCAATTATCTGCATAGAGATGATAATTTTACCTATTGGGATTGATAAGGGAAGAAATAAGAGATCAGAACAGAGCCTTATTTTTGTGGGAACACTCACTCTTAGTGAACAGGAAAAAATATGATAATTCAGCAATGGAGACTGGTCAGAAAAATGAAAAGAGGAAAAGTATGCTGCAGAAGCCAAGGGAGGAGAAAGTGTCCAGCATGAGTGTCCACAGCTGAAGAAAAATCTCAAAAGATAAGGACTGAAGCGAAGACCATCAGATTTAGTATCAAGAAGTCATGAGTTGCATTGAAGGGACTCATGGCAATAAAGTGGTAGAACTGGAAACTAGATTGCAAAAATTGAGAAGTGAGTAAGATATGAAAGGGAGATAACACTTTTGAAGATTTTTTTGAAAGGAAGAAAAAGTATAGGGCAATAGCTTGAAAACAAATAACAAGGCCAAGTGAAGGTTTTTTTTTTTTTTTTTTTTTTTTTTTTTTTTAGTTTTTTCAAGCATAGGGAGAGTAGACTATAAGGATGGGGGAGGAGAAATGTAAGAGAAATAGAGTAACAGAGATAGAGGGAGCAGAAATTGTCAAGGTTTGGATCAGGGAAAAGGGCCATTCTGACACTCAGAAAAAAAGAAAAGGATAGGTGAGAACCAAGAGGCAGTTTGAGGAGTCATGTGGGAAAGAAGGGAAAACTCAAGAAGAATGATTTCTATTTTTTCTAGTTGATTTTTTTTTTCTATTAGGAGTTGAGATTTCTCTCCTGAGATAGAACAAGTAAAAGATTAAATAGGAAATCCGTAGAGAGAAGCTTGTAAAGAGAATAGACAGGTAAGAACAAGGCATTTTTATTCTTTTTTAATTTTTTTTATTCATATGCAGCAGAGATTTCAATATGAAAACCCCAAGTGGGGTCATGAAGAATTGGACATGACTGATAAAAAGATTCAACAACAAGAACAACAACAACAAAAGTTAAACTGGGAATTTCTTTTAGATATAGGTTGGACCAGATATCTTATGAGGTTCTAGCTGATTCTGATTGTCAGGAGAATGTGGACTTTGGAAGGGTCAAGTCTGAGGGGGTCGATGAAGGAATAGGAAGAGATGAGATGGAAAATGATTTTTGCTTCTGCTAACACAATATGATTTTGAGTCTTCCCCTATAGAAAAGGCATTTACAAACTTTTGTGTTCCGGATCTTATAGTGTCCAAAGGCAACAAGAAATGATTAAGTAGAAGGAAGCAAGCAAAGGAAAAAAGATAGTGTGGTCTGAGTATATTCAAGTTCTATATTAAAAAAAAAAAAAAAGATCAGAAGTGGCGTTTAGTAATATATGGTTATATTCAGAATAGAAATGAGTGATGTTACAAAAATACCCAGTGAACTATGGAGTGAAGTACAAAGTGAATAAACTATATTTAAAGTAGATTTGGAAAAAAAACATTGAGGTTGGAAACAGAAGTCTTGGAAAAGCATGAGCTTTTCTTTCTCACTAATATCATATGCAGAATCTTCTATAAAGTTCATTATTTGGTAGGGTTTATCTCTTCCTGCTCTACCCTTCCCCCTGTCCCGACTTGGTCTAGTATAAATACCACTTTGGGCTCATTTTGCTACTCTCCATCTCAGATCCAATCTTTCTTTTACATAAAGGTTCATTAAAAGTCAGAAGATGGGGATGCGAAACCATTCAGGGATAACATTATTCATCCTGCGAGGATTGACAGATGACCCTCAACTGCAGGTTCTACTTTTTATCTTTCTGTTTTTCACCTATTTGTTGAGTATTATTGGAAACTTAGTCATCATCACCCTCACCTTGGTGGATCCTCACCTGAAAACACCCATGTATTTTTTCCTTCGAAATTTTTCTTTATTAGAACTCTCATTCACAACTGTCTGTATTCCCAGATATCTATACAGCATGTCAACTGGAGATAATACTGTGACTTATAATGCCTGTGCTACTCAACTATTTTTTGGCATACTCTTTGGATCCACGGAACTTTTCCTTTTGTCTGCCATGTCTTATGATCGCTATGTGGCCATCTGCAAGCCCCTGCATTACACAACCATCATGAATAGTAAAGTCTGTTACCAGCTCATCCTGAGTTCTTGGGTAGCTGGACTGTTGATCATTCTCCCACCATTATGCATGGGCCTCAGTTTGGAATTCTGTGACTCCAATGTCATTGATCATTTTGGCTGTGATGCATCACCAATTCTGAAGATCTCATGTTCCGATACACGGTTTATAGAAAAAATAATTATACTCTTTGCTGTTTTGGCACTCATCATCACTTTAATCTTAGTGATTTTATCCTATGCCTACATTGTCAGAACTATTCTGAGATTCCCTTCTGTCCAACAAAGGAAAAAGGCCTTTTCCACCTGTTCCTCCCACATGATTGTTGTCTCCATGACTTATGGTACCTGCATATTTATCTATATCAAGCCTCCTGGGAAGAAACAACTTGAGTTGAATAAGGCAGTATCAATACTTGTGACCTCAGTTGCCCCTGTGATGAACCCTTTTATTTATACTCTGAGGAATAAGCAAGTTGTACAAGCCTTTAAATACTTTATCAAAAGGCTCATGCTTGTCACAAAAGCATAGAGGAATCCTGACTATGAGATACTAAAGGGTACATTGCATTTTATTTTCCCTTGTTAATTAGTTAATTCCCTATTGTCTGGGCACTTTGATGTACTCTTATCAACTTTACACTTTCATCCAGAAACACCCATGAATCAAGATTATTCTCTCTTTTAGCCATCATTTGTTGGGATCTGTCCTTTCTACTACCATTTGGATACTATTCCAACCTGTCTAGTTTTTTGGCTTTGCCCATATGGTCAAGCCAACACATTGAGATGAATTTCTGCCTCTGACAAAATACATATAAGATAGCTCAAAAGTCTTAGTTTAGTTTTAACTGCCCTAAACTAAGACTATAGTAAGATATCTGAGGCATCCTGGCTATTATGTGTTAAAATACCATAAATATAAAGATTTTGACAAGAGTCATCAGCCTTAATGCTGACAAAGCTCTCTTCTTGTTATGTTATGTTAGATTCTTTTATTTTTGCTAATGTGCAAAGTAGGATATTCTTGAGAAGAAGGAAATTGGGATGTTGATATGTTCTCCTGTGCTTTGTGCTAAGTTAGCGAAATCTACCGTAAGGAGCACTGGTTCTTTGGATCCCACAGATTGTCTAATATTCATCTAGATTTATTTTCTAGGATTTGGATCTCTAGCTTCCTATGATGTTTGTTGGTAGTTTTTCACTCAGTTTCTTAGTATTATTTTTCGTCATTCTCTGATTTGAAAATCTCACCTTACCCTTTTTTATAACAACTGTACTGCAATGGAAATAAATTGGATCTAAAATAAGAAGAATTAAATTCAAATTCCTGTTTGGCCACTTAGTACCTATGTGATCTTAGGAAATTACTAATTCTTCCCAGGCCTTATTTTACTCATCTCTGAAATTATGCATTAGGAATAGGGATAGGGATTAGATCATAGTATTCATGAAGTCAGTTTTTGTGCTAAAATTGTGCTTTTACTGAGTTCTGATCTGCTTATCCCCAACTTGGATTAAAAATGTTGAGCTTGGACTTCCTCAGGCCCTCCACAAAAGATTTTATAAATTAGCTGAAGGCACATTATGCATAGGACTTAAGATTTGGAGGCACTTTAGAGGTAACTTGTAGGTAGAAGAGAAGCCAAGCCAAGTAAGTGAGACAACAGGGAAGTTAAGGAATATTGTCTTGGTGAATAATGGAGAATGGGAGAGGTTAGATCATGAATGAAATCTGAACCAATGTCTATTGTATTGTCTCATGTTGTATAGCGCTAAACATTGCCAGCTAAGCCCTTCATAACCAGGGACAAACTTCCAGGACAATCAGCTACCATCTTACATATAGGAATTGATGAGATTGCCTCTCAACACTCCATTTACTCATTTCTTTTATCTGCTTCCTAACAAAGAAATTGGTGAAGGAGAAATCAGCCACCTTGGAGAAACCAACCATGCTATTTCTCTCTCTTTATCTTACTTATATAGTGACAGATAGTGGGCACTTTTAAAAACATATTTCTGCGAATGGCACAATTTTATGTGCTTTTCTGGATATTCTAGGGATACAGTTAAGAATGAAATGAAGATGTATCTGGAAGGCAAGTGAATTTTAAGTGGTAAGGCTTTATAAAAGCTATTTGACTTTTGTCAGGAAAAGTTGGCTTGATATTTGAGCTGCATATTTAATTGAGAATATGACATACTAATAGAGAATAGAGGGGAATGATTTATTTTGCATATACTTTGAGGCTTAAGTAGGAGGAAGAGAATCTTCTGCTTGTGTTCCTCTTGAATGATTTTTTTCTGGAATTCTTTTGGTCTTCTCTGTCCAAGTCTACAGAATGGTTCAAAAAGTTATCTGTTTATCATGTTATATAATGAGACTTCTTTGAATTACCATTTGTCTGAATCATCTGACTGAGACCATCTCCTTTCAGTAACAACTATGTACCCTATAGTGTCTTTCCTTTGAAAACATCACTTTAACTATAGACATGTCACATAATTATCATGAAAATGCCATCTCATCTAATCCAACAGTAAAAGAAACATTAGTAACCATGTCAGAGGTCATGCCAAATTTTTATGTGCCTACCATAATCTTTATTCTTAGCTTCCATATGAAAGCAAAAAAAAAAAGACTTCATTTGAGGGATACTATTAACTTCTATACATTACATCTCAAAAATAAATCACACGTGATATTTACTATGGGCTATTTTGGAGCCATCACATTTCACTGGGGACTTTCTTTAAATTCTCCTGGTAGAGAATTGTCATAACATACTATGTGGATACTCATAACATGGTTAGAAAGCATCTATTGATGTTCAAAATTCAGAAAGATCTCCAGATCCTTGTGGAGTATGAGTTTTAACAGATGGAATGAATTCTGACAACATTCATGCAACTGATAATTGGGAACCATTTTGAAACATATTGTATTGAATCATTCCCTGTTCCCTATAAATGCGTTGGTTTAATGGAAATGATGGTATGATTGAATGACTTTGTTGAAAAACAATTTCAATAACTATGAAGAGAGCAGAGGACTTAGTACGGAGATAGGAATAATGACAAATTAAAGGAACAATGATATTAAATCATCCAAGTTGCCCAAGTAATGCTGAGCTCAAAAGGTCAAAAGAAATTAATATTCCAATAGTGCTTCTTGACCATGTGATTATATTCATATGATTTCTTGAACATTTTCCTGGTGCCTTTATATTTAAGATTGTTCACTTGGGATCCATGAACTTTTTAAGATAATCCTGATAATTGTATTTCTTTTTATCATGAAAATAAGTCACTGGACTCTTTCAGATGCAGATGAAATAAATAATCACCTGGAGCTGACTTGGGTCTTTTTGAAGAGGCCAGTCATTCTCTAAGTGGGGTCATGAAGAGTTGGACATAACTGATAAAAAGATTCAACAACAACAACAACAACAAAAGTTAAACTTCATTTCATTTAGAGATAATCTGCTTTTAGTCTCCTTAGGGTTTTAAATCTGTTCTTCTCTTTCACTACAGAAGCTATCTATAGTTATAGCTCACTTTGTCTTTTTTGTTCATTTTAAAAATAAGTTGGGATCTGCTTTTAAGACAATAAAGTTCCAAGATTCTGCTACAGACACTAGGAAATGGCAGCAGAGCAGTACCAGCTGTGCTGGGATTGTACTGAGTCACTCTCAGTGCTGGGTAGGTATGGCCAAGTCCTGTGAGACTCTGGTGCTTTGGAGTGCACTCTTTACCTTTTGTGTTTGCATTGGATGTTTTATCACTTCTCTGCTACTCTACTGGTTGCAACCAGGACAGAGTAGCCAATGCTGTGGTAAAGTCCTCCCTGTAGATTCTCCACTCCACAGAGACCCCACTGGGTTTGCTCAGCATGGGCTGGCCTCCATGTTCTGCCTCCCTCCCTGCGCCTGGCCATCTCCTCCTCTGCCCCACTGTAACAGACATTTTCTGGCATTCTTCAAAATTATCTTCGGCTGGTAATTTGCTATACTCCCAATATTCATGGATTCTGCCAGTCCAGCACTATTTCAGAGACTGAATTTCCTAAGTGTGAGAGTAGTAGGAGAGTTCAGAAAGAAGTATGTGTCCTCTTCGCCATCTTGGCTCTGCCTCCCAAAACTGATATTCTAATGGGGAAATGCACAAATGGAACAGAAAAATGGGAGTTGGGTTGGTTTAATTTCTTCAAATTGAGGTTCTAAGTAGGAACTTACAAATTGGAAAAGGGTGTATCGGGGAAACTGAGTTGGATAGAATGCTGGATCTATAGTCAGGAAGACCTGAATTCAAATTTAACTTCAAATACTTACTAGCTTTATGGCCCTGGAGAAATTAATTAACTGTAGTTAAGAGTACTAGGTTTTATTCCCTTTCTCTGCAGATGATAGGGAGCCACCAGAATTTTTTGAATAGGGAGTAGTATCATGATCAGTCCTGTGTTTGAGAATTACCACTTTAATCTATGAGTAGTAAGGACAGAGCTGTAGTACATAGATAGACTGGCTATTGTAATAGTTCAGACATGAGGTGATAAGGATCTATACCCCTGCCTATTATAGAAGAAAGGAGAAAAGTTTATAAGAAATAGGGTAATAAAGGTATCACTCACTACAATGAATCTATCATATCTTAAGGAAATCTCATCATTTTTTCCAAAGAATTCAGAAAAATAGGTAGTGTGGGAAAGAATCATGAAATGCCAGATTCTTTTTTCAATATCTGACTTTACTGCTGTATCACCTGTTGTGACCAATACTATTATTACATCCTCCAGTCTCTGTAGGAACTTCAGTCAAAGAGTACCAGAACTCCTTTTGCCAAAGTTCATTACAATAAACATTCATTTGGGATCTTTGAACTTAAACTCCCAATGATCCTTTTGTTTATGCCCTCAATTGATCACCATAGGCCCACTGAAGACTGAAACAGAAAAAACAAACAAACAAACGAAAAAACAAAAAACAACCAAATATTTTTTGTTAGCATTTGATTTGGAGAGAAAGTTATTGCTTTTCTCAGGCAGGTCATATATTCTTTGATACAAGAAGGAATACATTCTCATGACACTTCTTTATAATGATCCTGTCTTTCCTTCAGTTATATAAAATACATACAAATATTTTCTATTTTGAAAAGGCTCTCTGATTCAGCATCAGCTTAGAGATGATTGGTAAAGAGGGGAAAGTTTGGGACAGGAATTCAGGGTGTTTTAGGAGGTATAAACATAAGAGGGTTTTGTTCTCTTCCATACCTGGCTAAAAGTATAAGGTTGTCCAAAAGTCTATAGATTTTTCTAATTAGGCATTCCTATTCAGATTTGGGTCACACCAAGGACTTCTAGGACTAAACTGCTGACCAAAACATGAAGCAATACTTGAAAGGTGAGTATAAGGAGATTTTTTTTTTCCTGTCATGGAGCTGATGGATGCCTGTTCAGGGGCAGATGGTAAAGATCTATTTGTTTAAACAATACAATAATCACTATGGGTATTTTCAAGAAATATGCATGGGTAATTTTTTCCAACATTGACCGTTGCAAAACCTTTTATTCCAAATTTCTCCCTCCTTCCCCTCAACCACTCACCTAGCTGAAAGGTAGTCCAATACATGTTAAGTTGAATAAGGTTGGGTCAGGCTGACTTCCTCCAGGTGCTGGTGGGTGTGGCCAGGTCCCTTGACTTTCTGTTATTTTGGGGTTTTCTATTTACCTTTTATGTTTGTGTTGTATGTTTTATAACTTCTCTGCTGAACTAGACTTGAAACCAGGGCTGTAGATTCTTGTAGATTCCTCCATATAGGTTCTCCACCATGTGAATTCCACAGCACCCTACAGAGTCCATACCAACAGTAGAGTCCACACCACTCATGGAACCTGCACCACCCCAGGACTCTGCACTGTTTGCACTGGCACTGGTACTCAGCTGCTTGTGCTTGGCTGCCTCCCTCCCATTTCCAATTGAAATAGACCTTTTCTGGTGATCTTCAAAATTATCTTCTGCTGACAATTTGTTGCACTCCCAATATTTGTGGATTCTGCCAGTCCAGAGCTAATTCAGAGGCTGGATTTGCTAATTAGTCTGAGGATTGTAAGAGAAGGTCAAAAAGAAATGTGTGTTGTCTCCACCATCTTGGCTCTGCCCCTGGGAGTTCCCACACTACTTATTTCAGAACTAATTCATTTTCTTCAATATCACATAACCTTTGACTTTTATCCTCTGATGAGAGTCATCTATTGGAACCAATCCTACACATAGGTGGATTATGTATGTCTTTGGAGGAAACATCTTTTAAAATTATGTCACCCACCCTAATGCTGTATATTTCCTGAAATAGTATTTCTGTATTTTTTTTGGACTATACAAACTTCTTATTTGGAAAAGCAAACACTTAGGCGAGATCTCACATCTCAAGTTATGGGTCAAGCTGGGACCATGTATAAGAGGCTAGGACTGTTGATGCCTGAGAAGAAAAGATTCATTATAGAGGGGGTAATGCTACTTCTCATGAAAGGGAGAACAGGATGGGACACTTAAGTATGCAATGCAGGGGCCCTAAATTGGATAAAGTTAGAGCTACTGGAAAAATAGGTAGATAGGTTCAGAGAGTTTGCATTATGCTACAAATGGCACTCCATCAATGAAGTTTCCTGTGGGATTTGAGTATTATCTCTCCCTGATGGTGGTTTGGTCTACCATTCTGACTAATGTACAGAATGTAGCATCCAATATTCTGTGAATTAGACACAAATAAAATTAGCTGAAAGAGGAGATTCCTGATCTTCTAGAATCAGGAAATACTATTCAGAGGTCATTGTGGGAAATATACAGCTGTGTATAGTAAGATCCATAACCAATTAGCATATCCTGAGGAAGCCTATTCCCTTGGAACATGGAAGAATATTGGACTATAGATGAAAATATTTTATTAGGCATGGAAAAATAAATTAATTTTAATTAATAAAAGTATTAATGTTATTGATTTAATAATTTATTAATAAATAATTTAGTGGCTTTAGAAATACAACTATGACCAGCTTCTTTTTTAGAGTTATATTCCCCAACTTTATTAATACACACACACATCATCAAAAGGATGTCATCATTAATAGAAGCTGGTACTTGAGTATTGCTGATTCTTATTGCAGTGGCACTTGTGGTTGAGACAAATGAGCTGTTTGCTTCTGAGACCCAGGTAGAGAAAGAATGAAATGAAAAGAACAAGGGACATGAAGAAAAAAAAGAGATAAGACACCTTATCTTAAACTTCTCCAATTGACTTTACATTCTATCTTCTCCAAGAAGGGAAAGAAAGAATCCTGGGATTGATCATTCAATGTCCATAGATTTTGCATAAAATACTCTTCATTTCTTATGAAACTAGAAGTATTTTTCTCGATTACCTTAACTCTAAGAAATCTATGGAGTGTGTGTGTGTGTGTGTGTGTGTGTGTGTGTGTGTGTGTGTGAAAAATCTGCTAATTACTTAGATAACTACAGATTATAAGCATCCATTTTTGAAGTTTTTTTCTGTTGAGTTATGTAAACTTTGAATTTTATATCTTGACAAGTATGGGGTCATGGAAGCAGCTTTATAGATAAGTGGACTTTTTTGAACTTCAAAGCAAAGTGTCAACAGGTCCACTTCTGGTACCTTTTCTGTATGAAGATGATAACATTAATTTTTATAATAGTATTTGATACAATGCTACAGCAAAAAACTCATTATATTAATAACAATTAGTTTTACTTTCTTCTTTCAAGTAAACAACCTCTTGGAAAGGTCTCATAAATCATTTCTGTGACTTTGCTTATCAGACATGACTGGCATATAGTAGGTATTTGATAAAAAGCTTATTGATTGATTTTCTTCTACCTGACATCTACCTAAGGCCAGTTCCTTTTAGGAAGAGACACATATTAAGGAATATTTAGTAGAAAATTTAATAGAAACATGGCTCTGGAGTGTATGGCTTGAAAGTTTGAATCATGGTTTGTCACAATGAGACTATGTCCTGGTGAAGTAGTTGTGGACAGACTATGTTAATGGAGAGGAGGTTGAAAATGCAGACTCTATGAAGCTAGTATTCATAGGATCATAGTCTGGAACTGGACAAGAGTTCAGAAATCATGTAGTCCAACCTGTTCACTTTAGAGATGAGGAATCTTGAGGTAGTTAGAAGCTCATGTGACTTGCCAAATTCATAGTGGCTGTAAGCATTATATGCAGAATATAAACCCATATCCTCTGAGTTTGCAGCTAGCACTGATCTTCCTGTACTATGCTGTCTCTGGGCTAGAGTGAGCAGGAATGAATGAGACTGAAATATCTTTCAGATGAGTAGAATGACAATATGTACATATTTCTTGAGTGTTTTTCAGCCCATTTGTCTGAAGATCCCTAAAGAACTTGGGAATGTGGAAAGAGGAATTATCCATATTGGTGGAAATTAATGTTACAATAAGTATTGTAATAATTCAAAAATTATTAGAGTGTTAATCATAGCACAGGACAATTTCAATATCTTATGGGCTGTAATAGATTCGATTCCTCAAACTTTTATTAAGCACCTATCATGTGCCATGCTCTGTGGAAGATAATGGGAACATAACAGTAAAAATGAAACATGCTTTGCTTCCAGAGACCTCATATTCTTTGGATGGGATGAGGGAGAATATGAGTCTAGAAACAGAATGTTGTATATAGGGAATGTGTCAAACTTGGTTGACTAAAATAGAGAATGGAAGCAATATAAAAAAAAAAGATTGATAAGATAGGTGAGGAAGAGTAAGATTCTGAAGGATTTCCAATGTTAAGCAAAGTCCTGAATTTTCTCTAAAGGCACTGGGAAGTCACTGAAGGTCTTTGAGAAATAACCATTTAGTAGTTCTTCAGCATTTAGAAATGAAAAGTAAGGCAGTAGAATCATGGAGATGAATTACTCAATAATTATAATAATTTAGGACATAAGTGATGATGGTTAGAAATGGGGTAGAGACTGGGGTGAGTCCAGAAAATGGAGTGGGGTGAATAAGAGAGATGTTCTGGAAGGAAGATTAACAAGATATTGTCACCAATATAATATAATGAAAAAAGAAAAGAGAAATTTTTTGAATGAAGCTAACATTATGACTTCAGAAAATAGAAAGATGATATTGCACTTGAAATAAGCAGAGTATTTTGGAGAAGGGATGGATTTTGAAGAAAATAAGTTTTGTGTTGAAAATATTGATTTGGATAAACTGATAAATCAAGGTAGATGAGTAGCAGGCAGTTGGAAACAGGACTCTGGATTTCAAGGGAGAAATTAATCCTAGATAAATATGTATACATATATACCCACACCCATACACAAACACCGCCCCATATCCACACACATACAAACATACATATATACATTTCCCTACAGATATAAATATATACATACAACATACATACATATATAAGTACATATATACACACATATTTGTAAATACTTAGAGACTCTTGAGATCATAGTAGAAAGAGTAGAAAAGCATAGAAATAACAGAGAAGACAGTGCAATACAGAGCCTTGGGAGACATGCTCCATTAGGAAGATGATGATCCAGCAAAGGATATTTATATTCCAGGGGGGTGAAAGATAGAAAAAGAGCAGTGTAACAGAACCCAAGGATAACCAGGTGATGCCATATTGCCTAGAGTGCTGGCCTTGGAGTCAAGAAGATTAATCTTCCTGAGTTCACTTACTAGCTCTGGGATCCTGGGAATATCATTTAACACCAGTAGTCTCAGTTTCTTTATATGTAACATGAGTTAGAGAAGGAAATGACAAAACCATTCCCGTGTATTTGCCAAGAAATTCTAAAAAGGGTCGCAAAGAGTTAGACATGACTGAAAAAAAGACTGAACAATAACAGACAGAACCCAAGGTAGGAGAAAGCATCAAAGTATCAAAGGTGAAATTGTGGTCAATAGTGTATAAATAGATTAAGAAGGATGAAGATTAAGCAAAAGCCACTGGGTTTAATATTATGGACACTGAAAATCTTGGAGAGATCTATTTCAGTGCAGTGCTTTGATTGGACACTACATTGTAAGAATTGGTAATGGAGTGAGATTTTTCTCTTTTTTTGTGGTTGCTGTCAATGATGATATTGGTTATACTAAAAAAGATCAGTAGAAGCAGGTAGAAAACTTCTGCTTGCTATTGATTAATAACAATAATTGATAACAAATGGAAAGTGGAACTGATTAAATCTTAAATTTCTTCTTTTTATTCTGCAAAAGAAGATGATTTTTACCCTTGAAGTGAGTCAAATAAAAGGAATGAAGGATTTGATAATGAAACTATAATAGTGATAATGAGAGATCAATGAAAGTCTTTTTAAGTAAATTCAATATGAATTGCAGCCTTGTATACAGAAATGCTTCGGAGATATAATTATGTCAATTACACGTAAAGCATTGGGGAAAGTGAGAAAGATCACATGAAAAAGTCAATTGTTGCTTTAATTTTCCATAGAAGAAAAAATAGTCACAAACTATAGGCCAGTGAAGTTGACTTAATTGCTAAGGAAATTATTTTATTATAAATTATTTATTATTATAAACATTTTATTATAAATTATACTTTTATATAATTATATGTAATATACTATATAAATATAATGATTATAAATTATAATTTTATTATTTTATTATAAACATTATTAAATAATATGTAACAATAATGTTAGTATACAAATATATATTGATAGCATCAGGGTGATATATAAGATGAAATTCAGTAGGAAAAATGTTTGACATGATTTCAAAATCATGTTAACATTCAGAGTGACACAATTATAGTTAGCAAAAAAGAAAAAAAAAGTTTTGTGAGTTATTTGGGACATTATAATTTCTATATGAGTGAGCAAGATGCTCTACCAGCTAAAAGCTGGTGTGTTTTAGGACAAGCAGAGTTTCCAGGAAAAGATAATTAGTAGAAACCCTCATCCTTTGTCAGAACTATTGATTTGGTTTGGGTTCTGGGTGACACAATGACACTGATATGCTGGTGGGAGAAGGTAATTAGGAGGGAGAAGGCTTGAGTTCATGTCAGATGTCAGACGAGAGTTTAAAGAAAGTGAGGAAGTTTACCCTGGAAAAGAGAAAATTCAAAGCATAAAAATGGGTTGGAGATAGGGAAGCAATAAAGCCATTTAGGAAAAGTGTCTCCATTATCTGTTTGACTCTATATGGCAAAAGTAGGGACAATGTGAAGAATTTGTAAGAGATCAATTTAAGCTTGTTAAAAAAAAATAGCAATTTGAGCAAGTGAAAATGAGTTCTCTGGAATAGATAGTTTGGAAAGGAATTAGTATCATTTGCCAGGGAATCTTTGAGCAGAGGCTTGGTGATTGATATTGCTTATTAAGTTATAAGTAGTACATCTTTCAGGTAAGGGTTGAACTAGGTCTCGAGTGCTGGCTCTTCCATCATGTAAAGATTCTCTGAAGTATATGTGTAATTTGGGAAGAGAGACCTTCAAGTCCATTAGAAGAGATGAAACTGAGAAGATTTTGCCTGATCTGATAGTCTCTGGGATCATGAGACTTTAGTTCAGAGATTCTGAACTCTGGATATTGTATTGTTCATAGACAAACTAAGACTAACAAAGAGAAGTCAGGAGGATATGATGGTAAAAAGTGTGGGCTGAGTATCAGGGAACAGATATGATGGTTAGCTAATTCTGATCAGGGAAATGATTAAACTTAGATTGGAGTCAAGTGAAATCTTCAGTTTATAAATTAGGTGCTGAAAAAAATGAGAGTTTTGACAGACTTTTTGAAAAGCAGGTACTATAAGGGGGCAGCTAGTTGGTGCAGTGGATAGAGCACCAGCCTTGATTTCTGGAGGACCCGAGTTCAAATCTGGTCTCACACTTAACACTTCCTAGCTGTGTGACTCTGGGCAAGACACTTAACCCCAGCCTCAGGGAAAAAAAAAGAAAAAAAGAAAGAAAGAAAAGAAAAGCAGGTACTATAATTTGTTGGCAAAAATTTCATAAACTTTATACCTCCAATATATTATGATACCAATAATATTGGTATAATTTCTAATTGTTTTCAAAAGGAAGGGCAAAAGAGTGCGCTGTTAAATTTTTCCACCCACATTCCATTTTTGACTGATTTTGCTGCCCTTCATCTCAGGTACAATCTTTTTTACATATAGATACTTCAAAAGTTGGAAGTATGGAATGTAAAATGATACAGGGGTAACAATATTCAATTTTTCAGGGACTGACAGATAATCACAGTTGCAAGTATTTATTTTTGTCTTTATATTTTTTTACCTACATTCTTTGCATGACAGGGAATTTTACCATTATCATTCTCACTTTGGTGAATCTGTTATCTGAAAACCCCTCAAGTGTTTTTTAATCACTTTTTTGAGTTTAACACAACTTCTCCTTTTGTCTACCATATCCTAGGACTGCTATGTGGTCATCTGCACATCCCTGGATTATACAATGATCATGAACAACAAAGTTTATAAACAGTTCCTCCTCAGTTGTTGGGTGGGTAGATTGGTAATCATACTTCCACTACTCAGTATGAGTCTTGAGCTGGAATTCTGTGACTATAATGTTATTGACCATTTTGGCTGTGCTACGTCATTACTACTGAAGATATCATGAACCTTTCATAGAAAAGGGGATTATAATCTTTGCTATTGCTTTGCTATCTTATGCATATATTATTATGAGTATTCTGAGATTTTCCTCTGCTCATTAAAGAAAAATGGCCTCAACTTGTTCTTCCCACATAGTTGTTGTTTTTAATGACTTATGGTACCTTCATCTACATCAAATATCCTGGGAAAGCATAGCTTGTTTTGAATAAGGTGGTGTCAGTACTTGTGACCTCAGTTGCCCTTATACACTGAGAAACAAGCAAGTCAGACAAGACTTTAAGGACTTAATCAAAAGAATTACGTATCTCCCAATGGTGTGAAGAATGCCTTAGTCTAAGGTACCAAATAGCACAAGAAAATATGAATGACTCTGATTCAACTTCCAGAATTCTATCACCCTTTTCTACCTCTTGTTATTATCTGCAAACTGGGCATATTGACATCATCAAAAAAGATTTTCATTTGTCTTTAGAAATATTCATTTTTTGCTAATAATTCATTGCTTTCCTTTCTCCCATCTGCATTTTAATCTGTCCAATCTTGTCCATATTCTTGTTTCTGATAGAACATATATAGGAAACATAGACATTTATAATAAGAATTAGAACCAACCATCCACACACATTTGATGTTATACTAAATTCCTTCATTTATAATAATACCCAAATCTATTTTTCAGATTTCAGACTTTATTAAATGTGGGTTAGAGTGAGTATAGCCTAAAGGATTGGGAATTTAATGGAGCTAATATATTCCTTGTAATAAAATTAAGAGCATATCTAGTTAGTCAAATCATTACATAGTAGAAGCTATGACCTTTCCAGTCCCATAAGATAGACACATGCTTAGGAATTCTGTCTTCCTCTATAGTCATGCCTAGTGAATTGTCCTTAAATTTCTGACTGTCACTTTTCATTGATCTCAATTAATGACTCAATGTGATGACTCATCATCTCATATTACTACCCTTTGTTCTGTATCACTTTATATTACAATGGGAATAAATTGGATTTGATGTCCAAGGTTCTGGGTTCCAGTCCTTTTTCATGTTTTCATGTTCATTGTGGAAAAATTATATTCCAGAATCTGGAGAAATCCCTTGCCCTTATCCCCAACAACAACCCCAATTAATACTAAAACTTCACCACTAAGTGGAGAAATAAGGAGATTCTTATAGTCTTCTACTCAACATAGGATTACACGGAAGGCTCACCAGAATTCTATAGAAATGCAGAAATATACAAGCTGTGGTAGGAAAAAGCTTGGAGCAAAGCATCCCCTTTTAGGAGAGAACCTAATCTAAGGGCAGAGGAGATGCTCCAAAAATTATTCAAAATAATCTCAAAGCCTTGTGGCAAGAATGATTGCAGCAACTCCATGCTTAGAGCACGTGGAAAAAAGCCTATAGTAAAACCTAAATTAGATAGTGAATAATATGCCATGAGGGGGAACTTAAGTAGAACCCAACCCCAGAGAAGTTCAGAAGTCCCTTGAAGAAGGGGCCCAATATTCAGCACCATCTTCAAAATTAGGCAGATCTTATCAATTATCCCATTCTAGAATGTAGGAGAACATCCTGATTTTAGCACAAGCTTCCCACCCCAATTAAGATACTGAGGTTCCTGATATGAGAAAATCATGGAAAGCACTGAATAATTTGAGTTATTTACTTTAGGTAGAGACATCCATAAACCTTGAGGAAGAGAATAACCTCATTTTAATTCTAATTAAATAATTATTTAAAACTAAAAAAAAAACCCTAAAAGTTCTAATTAAAACAAGGATCTAGATAAAAGGATATCAAGAGCATCTAATAGAAATGAAATGATACAGAAAGAGAAATAACTACATAATAATAAGGTTGACAAAAAGAAATGATACATTGGAATAGATGATGGAAAATCCTAGCCTAAAAATAATATCCTAAAAAAATACAAACCGAAAATATCAAACCAAAGTGATAGCAAGGCATATTTAAATATAATGATGACATTGAAAAATATTAAAAATTAATGCATATCCTTTGACCCAGTATTACTGCTATAGAGATATATTCCAAGGAAATAAAAAATAAATAAAAAGACACATGTAAAATATTTATAGTAGCTCTTTTTGTAGTGCTCAAAAATGGGAAATTGAGGAGTGAGCCTTCAACATGGGAATGGCAGAATAGAATGCTATTATGGAAGAAATTATGAAGGTAATGGTGTTAGAAAGACCTTGGAAGATATCACTGATGCAAAATAAAGTGAACAGAACAAAGAGAGCATTTTGCAAGTTATAACAATATTCTAAAGATAATCCCCTGTGAAGATTTAGTGACTCTCAAAGTACTCGTAATAAATAATACTATTTACCTCCACATAAAGAACTCTTGAACTTTGGGAAGGTTAAAACATCTATTTCCTTTTTTTGTGTGTGTTCTTCCTTTTCCTGGAACAAAGATAATGTCCAAATATGTTTTGGATGACTTTACATGTTTAATGGGTATCATATTTCTTGCTTTCCCCAGAGGTGAAGGGAGAAAACAAATTAGGAAATGAAAATGAATCATTAATTTTTTAAAATAAAAAAGGAATATTATATATAAAGTAACCTGTAGGGGGTAACGAGGTACTCTGTTTCAAAGTTTCTTAAACTGTGGGTCACCACCACATATTGGGTCACATAATTGAATGTGGGGATTGTTCAATATCAAAATATTGATCAGCTCTGAAAAACATTGAAGATAATCTATGTCCTGCAGTATCAAATATTCCTTCAAGATTTAATTCTTTATATAAAAAATAATCAAAAAAATCCATATAATTACTATGTACATTTACTTTCATCTTTAATAAATAGTAAAATTATATGTATGCCAAAGAATTATGTTAGATTTCTTTAATATGTTATCAGTTAATGTTTGATTTCTATATCTATTTTATACACTTATATACTTGGGGTTGCATAAAATTTTCTTAGGCAAAAAGGGGTCATGAGTGGAAAAAGTTTAAGAAGCCCTGGTGTAATGGATGGCGTATGGACCCTAGAGTCAAGAAGATTTGAGTTCAAATCCAGTCTTAGACATTTGACATGTACTGGTTATGTGACCTTGGATTAGTCATTTAACCCCAATTACCTCTTAAAATCAAAAGGATTGCAAAACAAATTCAACTGAGATAATCTAAGAATTATGAGACTATCTGAAAATTATGAATCTTTTTTTTTTTTTTTTGCAAGGCAAGTGGGGTTAAGTTACTTGCCCAAAGTCACAAAGCTACCGTGTTTCCCCGATAATAAGACCTATCCTGAAAATAAGACACCCACATACTCTTTAATATTCCGCTAAAATAAGCCCTCCCCCGAAAATAAGCCCTATCGAACTTACTATGAAAACGGTCATCATGGTGATCCCCTGCGCTATATGCTGCGTAGCGGTACCTTCAGTAAGCAGCGCCGCCCTCCCCTCCCGGGTGAAACGCACGTCGCGCTCCGAGCTGCATCCAATCAGAGCTGCAGCAGTGAGCGCGTCATCCTCTTCTTCCCTGGTGATTTGCTTGCTGGCGCTACTGAGAGCAGCGCCGCGGAGTAGAGCTGAGACAGGACCATCTAAAAACTCGGTAAGTTCAGTAAGCGATGGAGAATAAAATAAGCACTCAGGGGGCATGATGGAGGCTAAAAGGGGCATGATGGAGGCTAAAATGGGCATGATGGAGGATAAAAGGGGCATGATGGAGGCTAAAATGGGCATGATGGAGGATAAAAGGGGCATGATGGAGGATAAAATAAGCCCTCCCCTGAAAATAAGCCCTCTGGTGTTTTTTAGTCCCAAAAAAATAATAAGACAGTGTCTTATTATCGGGGAAACACGGTAGCAAATATTAAGTGACGAGGCCAGACTTAAACTCAAGTCCTCCTGAATCCAAGGCCAGTGCTCTGTCATCTGGATGCCCTCTCTTACAAAAACAAATCTTTATATAATATTTAATTTATAAATGAAAACAGGCCAAAACTCTTAGAATTAAAGGATAATGTAAAAATAGGGGGAAATACTTTGATTACTTCTTAAAAGAAATTTAAAAATGAAAACTCCAAAGTATACTATTGCCAAAAATCCAGAACTTTTAAAACAAAGAAAAAAAAGTATTTTAAGCAGCAAAAAAGAAACAGTTCTCTTTCTAAGACGCCACAGTAAAAATCACATAAGATCCAGCTTGTAGTATAATAGAGGGGAATTTAGAATATGATATTTTAAAAATCAATAGAGATTTACAACTAAGAATTATCCATCTAATTACAAAAGCCTTCTAAAATTTTTCCCCCCCCTGAGGCTGGGGTTAAGTGACTTGCCCAGGGTCACACAGCTAGGAAGTGTTAAGTGTCTGAGACCAGATTTAAACTCAGGTCCTCTTGAATTCAGGGCTGGTGCTCTATGCACTGCGCCACCTAGCTGCCCCCACCTTCTGAAAATTTTAGTGAAACACAAGACTTGCAAGCATCGCTGATAAAAAGGCGCAGCATTGAGAGTAAATTTTGAAAATAAAATCTAGGAACTAAAATTAACATAGAAAGCCATGCATTTTAATATGCAAAGGAAATTTAATATGCAAAGAAGATTTAGTATATATCACAAGATATATAAAAAGTTATGTTTTCTCAGTATTACTAGTATTTTTATTACTTATAGAGAAAGGACATTTGACAGAGTGGGTGATTTTTTTCTGTTTTGATGATTATAGAATAAAACAAAAAGGGAAGAGTCAGAAAGCTAAATAGGAGAACAGAAAAGGAAGGAGACAGAAATCAATATCACATAATAGATCTGTGGACATCCTAGAAACTCATTTTTATCCAAAATGGATAAAACAGGATTAAACACAATTATACAAACCCACTCACAGACATTCCCTATCTCCCACAAATCTGATGCTTTTCTATTTAAATATCCTGTTCAAAAAAAGAAAGGAGAAAGGAGGGGACAGGGACAAAAAGGAGAGGCAAAAGATTTAAAGAGGATTTAGGATAGAAAAGGGAGTAATCATAAATAAAGAAGCATAAATGAGACATCAAAAGTAAAGGAAGAAAGAGCAAAATCTTTAGATTAGAGATGGTCCAAGGGGTAGAGAGTAGCTATGACAGATACTACATAAGTGGATTTAAAAAAAAATAGATCACAACTTACAGGAAAACTCAATCATGTTTTTTTTTTTAAAGGGGAGCTGAAGTGGCAAGGAAGTGGAAAGGAGATGAAGTAGAAGGAAAGACGAAAAAATACGTGAAGAAAGGTAGATGAAAGTGCATGACATTTTTAAAAATGAAATACTAGTGAATAGACTACAACAAAATGTTAGAAAGATAATACATGATGAGTAAGATGGATTGATTCCATGAACATATAGTTGGTTCATAATAAGAGGATTATGCAAAGAACAAATTATGTTTGTAGGATACATATACATACATTACATATACATATATGTATTATGTATATGTATATGTATATGTATATCTATATCATATGAGTTGGATAGATGATGAAGATCTTTGACAAAATCCAACATCTGTTACTTTTAAACATATTAGAAATCACACAAATGAATGGTCCTTTTTGTTAAGTAAGTTAATATATATTTAAAACAAAAATCAGGCATTCAATGTAATGAAGAAAAGTTAGAGGACTCTCCAATATGATCAGTGATAAAATAAAGCCATCTATTGTCATTGATACAAATTTTAATATATAGGTTTTGAGAACATTGACATTTTTATTACACTGGGATGATCAGGACTAGGCAAAACAATGACTTCCCCTCAATTACTCTAGTAATTAAAAACTACTCTTAAAAGAATATTTTATAATTATATTTTGTTAAGTCTTTTGAGTGCTAGTGTCCAGGGAATAGTTAGTGAATAAGGTGATAACTACATATCTTATTGGCATTTTGAGTGTCTAGTAGACTCCATAGAATGATCTATATTTGCATGTGATGGACCTCCACTAAGACCACAAGTTAATTCTGCATAATTCTCCATTATCAGATCAACTTGGGCATTTAGGAAATTTGTGAGGAAAAGAAAACCAACACAAAATATTAAAAAAAGCTAAATCCTTGTCAGATATGGCACCATAATAGGACATAAAAAGGCATGAGGGAAATTGCTGCCTATAATGAGAAGGAAACTTCAAGGTTTCATAGAAAATAGGATAATTGGGTTATTATTTGCTCTTCTCTCAATTGAATATATCCTAATGAGGTGCTCTTGGTAATTCAGATACATAACCCCTTAGATAATGCAGGAATTAATCATAAAGTGCCAAACTCTTGTCCCAGCTTTGCATTCTTACTCCTGCATAGTCTGTCTTTGATACCATGATTGTATATCTCAGTCTCTGAGGACACTGGCTCCACAACTAAATGATGAAAATCATTTGCCAAAGTTAATCATATGAAAGATTCATTAGTTGCTATTGAACTTGGGACTTCAGGGGCCCTTTGTGACCTCATCCCCATGGACCCAAAGTAAATTCACAGATAAGACAAATATCCCTGCTTTTTAACAAACAGTTTGGAGAAAATCTTGCCTCCTTATTCAAGCAAGTGATACCTTCTTGTCTTTTTAATAGTCCTGTCTTCACTTCAGTTATATCAAATGGAAGTAAATATTTTCTACTTTGAGAAAGGTCTTTGACTAAATGTCAATTTAAAGCTAGGTACGAAATAGAGAGGACTGAAATCTGGGATATAGAAGGTGTAAGTATAGAAATTTCCATTCCAGGATCTGCTGCCTAAGAATAGAAGCCTGTCTGGAAGCCCATATATGCTTCTCCACTAACATATTTCTCTTCAGCATTCAGTCACACTTGATCAAAACCAAGCATTTCTTAAAGGTTTACTATATTCCAGGAACTATATTGAGCACTGGAGATCTAAAGAAATAAAAACAAAACATAGTTCCTATCTTCCAGGACCTTACTTTCTAACATTCATCAAGGACATTTAGGGTTAAACTTTCCAGCAAGACATGATGCATGTCCAAAAACGTAAGTATTAGAAGAGTTCCTTTCCTCTTATGTAGCTGGAAATGAAATGTGTTTGGCTGTTTCCACAATAAAAGGCCACAGAAAGGAAGAGTCTTTTTTAAAAAATCTCATTATTGTGGATGCTTCAGAGAGAAATCAAGTAAGTACAGAGAGGGCCCTTTTTTTCTGCATAGGACTTCAATCTATGATTAGAACAGGATCATGAAACCATCTCCATACAATGTGGATTGCTAGTGTGACTTGAAAATAGACCACCTCAAAAAAGACCACCATACTGACATGTGTACTCACATATGTAAACAATTAAAGTGGTTCTGTAAATATTCCATTCAATGTACAAACTTCTTGTTTGAATATGTGAATATTTTATAGGAAGTTTGCATTTTGTTTTATGAATCAAACTTTAAAAGGATGAGTTAGTTGAGGAAATCTTTCAGGGACTCTGAGATAGTAGGATTATTAATATTATTATATATTGTTATAGGGACAATGGAAGGTTAAATAAGAGGTGACCCTTAATGTTTGAGACAGGGACAGTTGGATGAGAAAATAAGTATTCAGAGAAAGGGATTTAGTTAAATAAGAGATGGGGCATATAACAAGATGGGGGATGGTTTAGGAAAGTCAGATGGTTGTCAGAGTTTAGTCAACTGAATCATTATCTTGTTATGTGACTCAGGTCACAGGCATTTTATTAACTTTACTCATAATAGAAACTGATACAAATCATCTGATTTAGAAGAGAGGAGGCTCCTTTCTCCACACTCAGGAAATACTATTTAGGGATTTTGTGGGAAATATTATACAGCAACTAAGTAAAATGCATAGCTAATTTGGTCTCCTCAGAAATCTTATTCCCTTGAAATATGGAGGGAAATTGTCTACAGATGGGAAGCATTTGAATCATTAATAAAAATAGTGATTTATGAAATTAGAACTGTGGCAAGGTCCTTCCTTAGAATTAAATTTCCTGTTCTTTCACACAAAAAAATCACATAGAGATTTAGCAGAGGTGGCATCCACCAAAACTATCTATCAAACCATTTCCACTAAAGCACCATTGGGTATTATCTTCAAGTAGAGAGAGATTCTTGAAACCAGTTGTCCCTCTTTTATCCCTTTTTTGTGCATTAATACATTAAAACTGCTTGGTGCCTACTAGGTAATTAACAAACATTTGCTGGCTGATCTTCCTCCTACCTACTACTTAAGGGAAGCTCCATTTAGGAAGAGAAATACATTGGATAAGATTTATATGGAAAAGAAAAAATAATAAATTATACATTGGAGTCCAATGAGAATGAGAAAAATAGATAGGAAAGGGAGAGATTTCTGTAAGGTTACTTAGGTCCAAAAGATAACATGCATCTTCCATATAATATTATATGGAATAAAAGCTCTATTTCCATTTTTGAACACTTTGCTTACATTTCTGAAGAATATTTTAGAGAGGAAGAGATTGGGAGATATGTATAAAAGATGAAAGAATTAAAGATGGTAAGGTATTCAAGAATGGTGTAGAACAAAATTTCCAATCAATCATCAGAAATAAGATAAATAAAAGTGAGACAAAAGATGTTTGAAAGGCAGCTGAGTATTATAGATAAAGCATTAAGTCTATGTGAAGCTGAAATGGTGTCCCAATTGTTTGATATTGGAGAGAACAGTAAGATTGCTCACCATTTCCTGCTAGCCATCACTACTCCATTGGTAAAACAAACAAACACATCAAATAGTCATGCCTGCTTTGTATCATCCTGGCCATGAGATATGCATAGTGGACTTGTGGTGGATAATGTAGATGTACCTCTTAAGGCATCACTATGTCAGTTTATGTCTTGGTGAAGTACTTGTAGGTAGACCATGTGAATGGAGAGAAGGTTGGATCTATGGACTCTGTGAGCTTTGTTCAAAGGATCATAGATCTAGAACTGGTCAAGAAGTCAGAGTTCATCTAGTCCGTCCTGCTTGCTTTAGAGAGGAATAGACTCAAACACAGGTAGTTCAAATGATTTGCCAGGATCACACAAGTTGTAAGCATAAGAGTCAGGACATGCACTCCTATTCTCTCAGTTTAGAGTCAGTGCTTATTCCACTGTACCATGCTAGAGTTAGCAGGAGTGAATGAAAGTGAAATCTCTTTCAGGTGAATGGCAGAAACTGTGGCTGTGTAACTCTGAATTGCATTTTTAAAAGATAAGTATCCACCAAGAGTATGGAAATATGGAAAAAGAGATGACAGGTTAGTGGAAAGCTGTGCTTCTAGTAAGACTTTGAATCCAAAGATTATTGGACTATCTTGTCATAGCACAGAATCACCAGAATAATTTCAACACCTTGTGAGCAGGGTGGATTTATTTTAATTCCACAAATATTTATTGTGCATTTTTGCATGCATTTTTTGAAAAGTGATATAGAAATAAACAAAGAACTCATAAAATAATCACTGCTTTCCAGGACATCACATCCTTTAGATGGAATGATGGGCAATATGAGCCTTGAAGTGTCAGGGAAGTTTGACTAGAACATAAAATGCATGAATTCCCTGCAATGGAAAAGAAGACTGCAATTGCAGATGAGAAAACCATATTAAGCATAGGATTTTACATTTCCCCTAGAGGTTATAGAAAATGATTGAAAAACTTTTGAATATTGGCTTGATACAGTAAGTTTTATGATTGAGGAATATTTATCTGATAGCTCTATTGTGGATGGGTCTGAAAGAGAAGGCACTGGTAGCATGGAGAACCCTAAGAGAGTATATTCAATATATAGGAAAGAGGTGACAAGCGCCAGTACTGCCACTGACTCAGCAGTCTCAAGACCTATTCCTGTTTTATAGATGCATAGCTGGGGTTGGGGTCAGGTCTGGGGCTGGGGTGTCAAAGTCTGCACTGCGATTGCAAGCTGGACTCTCATCCTGGTGCAATAGACTTTTCTACTGCCCTTCTAAGTTGTCTTTTGCTGTAAAATGTTATACTTTATTTATTTGGGTATTTTGATGCTCTAAAATTTGTTTAGAGGCATTATTTAAAAGAACTTGGAATGTTTTGGGGCAGAAATTGGTGGTGTTCTTACGTTTACTCAGCCACCTTCCTTGGCTCTGCCTTAATTATGAGGGTTTGAAGGAGAGTAGAAGCTGTATGAGTATGGGAAAGAGGGATGAATATGCAAGATTCTATGGAATGATGATTGAGAAAATCTCATATACTCTATTAGGAATACTGGTATGCAAGTAAAGATGTGTATCAGGCACTTGGAAAGGGTGAGCAGAATTTCTGGAGAGAAATCAGATTTGGTTCTATAGTCAGTTGCATAGAGATTGCAATTGAATTCATGGATTAAACAAATCACAAAGATTGTTAGAAGATAGAAGGTCCATTACTTAGCCTTGGGGATATCATCTATGATAAGTTGAAGGAGGGTGGGCTGTGAGAAGGAAGGTGCAGCAAATGTGATTTTTATTTAGTCATTAGAGAAATAAAAGGAACATTGAGAGAGGAGTCAAGGTAAATGTTGCTTCAGTTTTCCAAAAGAGAAAGACACATACACACAGAAGAAGAGAGGGAGAGAAAGCCAGAGAGATAGAGAGACAGAGAAACAGAGACAAAGAGACAGAAACAGAGAGAGAGAGAGAGAGAGAGAGAGAGAGAGAGAGAGAGAGAGAGAGAGAGAGAGAGAGAGAGAGAGATAGAGAGAGAGAGAGAGAGAGAGAGAGAGAGAGAGAGAGAGAATTTGACTTCATTTTAAAGAAAATTTTAAAATACTTTAATAAACATATAAGTTATTATACCTTTCATTTAAATACTGCTCTACGGTATGCATTTATCTCATTTGATCCTACAAACAACTCTGAAATGCATTGTGATTAATATATCCACTTTACAAATGAAGGAACTGCTGCTTATAAAGGTGAAATGATTTGCCCTTTTCCTATAGCAATCTGATGTCTGAGGTAGAATTTGAACTCACTTCATCTCAACTCTAATCTAGAATTCTATCTACTGCTACAAAGTTAGCTAAGGAAAACTTCATCAAGAAAAGCATATGCCAGAGTAAACTTTTCAGGATGGAGTTTTAAATCTAGTATATCAGGAATTGGTGAGGATAACGTTTTACTTAGTATTTAGCAAAACGTTTGATAAAGTATCTTATGCCATTATTGTAGAGAAAATGGAAAAGTTATGTAGACCGTATGATAACAAATTTAGAAATACACAGAGCATATGGAATGACCAAAATAAAAAAAATCAGTCAATACTACTTTAATTTCACTTTGTTTGGAGGTATCCATTTTAGTGTTTTAGGCATCTATACTTAGCCCTGTGTTACTTAATGGATTAGATAAAGATATTAGATAAAAAAACCCTGGGGGGAAAACTAGCACATTAGAGAACAGAGTCAGAATCATAAAAGGTAGACATTCTCAAATATCGTGTTAAAATTCAAAACAAATTTCACACCTGGATTAGACAAAATCAATTCAGTAACAGAATGATATAGTGAGATTTAGAAAGCAAATTGTCTGAAAAATAGATTTAGTAGGGAAAATAATGGGACATTGTAAGCTCAGTTTCAATTAGCAGGGTGATGTGGAAGCCAAAAAAAATGGGTAAATGTTTTAGAAATAGGAAGATGATAGTCACAATCTACTCTGCCCCCATCAAACCTTATCTGGAGGATTAACTTCAATCCTAGGTGACAATCTGAATGGATCTGGCAACTATGATGGAGATGGGGATTACGTCCATGTCCTAGGAGATATTTAAAAAAGTGAGAGGGTTTAAGTTAGTGAAGAGAATACTCAAAAAACCCAAAATGGGGCATGGAGAAAATGCAGATAACTATCTTCAACCTGTCATGTTAATGCATTCTAGTTGATTCCAGAGGACAAAACCAGCAGAAAAAGATAGGAATTTCAGAGAGAAATTTATGCTTAATGTCAGAAGGGAAAAAAGAAACAACCAAAACCCAGAAACAACAATTAGAGTTGACATTGGAATTCTTCATACAGAGGTTAGATGATTGATGTTTTGTTGGGATTTCTTTCATGTATAGGTTTAATTTTTCTAATAGTTTTTGAGCATCTCAAAACAAAATACTATATTTTGTCTTTGTATACTCAGATCTTAGAGTGGTGCTTGTTACACAATAGGCATTTAATAAATGCTTATTGACTGACTGGATTAGACTAGGTATCAACTGAGGTCCCTTCCAATAGGGAAATTCTATGTTTCTCTCAAGAGGAGGGGAATTTGAAAGGGCAGACCTATTAGGAATACATATATGGGAATTGAGGGTAATAGGATTTTTGAATCTGTTACTTTTGAGTTTGCTTTTACATGCAAGATATGACACAAAATCTCCTGGATGATAAAACATGAATACACTTTATCTCAGTTATTCTGAGCCCTGGGTCTTATAATTTTCCAAAATAATAAAAGAAGATCAGGGAAAAGTTCTGAGAAAAAAGTAGTGGAAATATGGTTTGTATATCCTTGTACATATTCCATCAGAAAGGAGATGAAGTGTGGCTTTGAATTGACAAGAAGGGAAATGAGAAAACAAGTTAATTAAATTATATAAATGCTTAGGTTAAAGTATGAATTGAGAATCTTAATTTATTTTTTTAAATGAACTGGAGAGATTTGGAAACAAAATAAAATGTAGCTCAGGGGGAAAAATGTTTTTCCCTGCCCATCACCCAATCTATTACTTAGCAAAATCAGTGAAATTAAGTAAGATAGGATAACAGAGTTACAAAGTTACAAACAAACAAACAGCATAATGGTAACTTGCTCCCTCTATTTTAAACTCATTTTGAGTTTAAAATAAAACTCAAATGAGTTTTTTAATTGTAAATGAGTTTTACACATATTTAAACTCATTATATTTCATTTCAAATTCTATTTGTTTTATATACAGGTCTATCAAATATCAGAAGCCAGGGATGCAAAATCATTCAGGCATAACATTATTCATCTTGCGAGGACTGACAGATGACCCTCAACTGCAAGTTCTGCTTTTTATCTTTCTGTTTATTACTTATATGTTGAGCGTTACTGGAAATCTGACCATTATCACCCTCACCTTGGTGGATCCCCACCTAAAAACCCCCATGTACTTTTTCCTTCGAAATTTTTCCTTTTTAGAAGTTTCATTCACAAGTGCCTGTATTCCTAGATATCTTTACAGTATGTCAACTGGAAACAATAATGTGACCTACAATGCATGTGCCACTCAAGTGTTTTTTATCACTTTTTTGGGTTCAACAGAACTTTTCCTTTTGTCCACTATGTCTTACGATCGCTATGTGGCCATCTGCAAACCCCTGCATTACACAACCATCATGAGCAGTAAAGTCTGTTACCAGCTCATTCTGAGTTCTTTGCTGGGTTCACTGATGCTCATCCTCCCACCACTTAGCATGGGCTTGCAACTTGAATTCTGTAGTTCCAATGTCATTGACCATTTTGTCTGTGATTCATCCCCAGTTCTGAAGATTTCATGTTCTGATACAACTTTCCTAAAAAAGATAATTGTGACATTTGCAGTGCTATTACTTATGACTACATTAGTTTTAGTGGTTCTCTCTTATGCCTACATCGTCAGGACTATTCTGAAATTCCCCTCTGCCAAGCAAAGGAAAAAGGCTTTTTCCACTTGTTCTTCTCACATGATTGTCGTCTCCATGACTTATGGCACCTGCATTTTTGTCTACGTTAAGCCACCTGGGAAGGAAGAACTGGCTTTGGACAAGGCGGTTTCAGTGCTTGTGACTTCAGTTGCCCCTGTGATGAACCCCTTTATTTATACCCTGAGGAACAAGCAAGTCATACAAGCTTTTAAGGACTTTGTCAAAAGGATCACATTTGTCATCAAGCTATAGAGTAAGCATGATTGATCCTTCTGTTCCAGGATTCAATCGCATTTTACTTTCCTTCATTAATTCTCTAGAGTCAGTTTACTATTATCCTCTCAACTTTTCACTTCCATCAGGAAAAAAACTTAAGGATCTAGCTCTTCTTTCTCGCACCTGAGTTTTCTTAAGGTCTTCCTTACTCTCTGCCACTTGATTCATTACTCTGATTCACTTCACTATATAATTCCTTGGTCTTAAATATAAAGTCTGGACCATCAAAGTGCTGAACTCTTTCTTGCCTATGACAGAACATGTATAGGGAACAATTGTGTGAAAATATTCTTAGAACTGAGAGAGCCCTTAAAGTCATTTAGTCTTATACATTAGATTAGTGTTAGATTCTTTTTTATTCTTATTATTAAACCTGTTGCATTGACTGCTTGCCTTCTTTCTGAGCACCTATTCTTTAGGGAGAGCTTATGCTAGGGATATAGGGAATTGGCATGATATCAAAATACCCACTATACAAATAGATGCTCTGATTAAGAACATATCAAATAAGTCTAGTCTATCAGTAGCTATGACATTTCCTATTCAACTAGAGTGTCTCCCCTTCATTTAAATTCATTTTTCCAAAATTAGATCTTTAGCTTTTCCTTGTGGTATCTGCTTATGAATTGTCTTTTAATTTTTACTGTCACTATTTGTTGCTTCCTACCTCAAACTCTTACCCCACTCTGGTCTAAGGCTTGTACTGCCTTGGTATTGTGATAGAAATAAATAGAATAAATAAATAAATTAGTTTTTTCAATCAAAAGACCTATATGTCCTTAGATGTTATTTAACTAACTTTGTGTCAGATTTCTCTTCTGTAAAAATGAGATCTCTTTCCTGTGTTAAATTCATGATCCTATAATCCCATTGGAGTATGAGTTGCTTATTTACAAATTAGACTATAGATGTTAGTCTGCATTTCCTCAGATTTAACATTTCACATTTTGATCAGGTCACATGAGATTTACACTTTGCTGCTGTATTTCATCAGTCCCTACATGGAACCTTCCACCCTGAACACAAAATTAAGGTTTATATTTGTTTCTTTCCTTGTTGGATGAAATAACCAATCTCTGATTTTTAAGTCCTTGGTGATTCTTCAATAGTTTTGATTCCTGCTGTATAGATTGATTTTACTCTTTGGGATCTGAAAATGACTTAACTTTGATTCTAAGATTCCCACCTTCACTGTGACTACTGCACTGGACGCTGAAGTCAACCTAATATATAGTGTATCCAGGGATATGGTAAAGGCAGCTGAAACCAGTTTCTGAAAGCCAATTATTAGCCTTTCAGTGTGGGCATTTATACCTTTGAAATCAGCAAATGCTTCAAATCATGTCTTGTTTTGCTGATTATTCTTGGACTTAACAGTTAATAATGCAGATTAAACTAAAAAGTATGTCTTCCATACTTACATCTTCCCCACAACCCCATGTACTGGTTGTTATCCAAATACCACGGCCTATATCCTGTCATATTTATCATTCTATGCTTTAGCCAGGATATCCAAGTGACTCTCTGAACATTTCATGATCTCCCTTAAAGCTAGTGCTTTCCCTCTGAGACAATCTTTAATTTATCACATATAGATATCTGTATCAATCTGCCTTATAAGTACATTGTTGTCTGTATATTGTTTTCTCAGTTAGATTGTGAACTGAGTTTATTTTCTGAACTAACAAAAATAACCTGCATGTTTATCAAACCATGGAAACAGATCTCTGTTCATTTGAATTGCTTACATTTATTGGTATGTGTACCCAGAAACTCACATTTATCTTTTTTTCTTTGGTCAGAGACATAGAAATCTGTTCCTACTATTATTTTATTCTAAATATAGGTCCTTTTTAGTCACAAATAAGGCTCTGATTCAATCTACTTTACAGAGTTTTTCTTCCTTAACTGAATCAACAATTCACCTTCTTTCCCTGACCATACACTTTGGGAAGTTACTAGCATCATTAGTGTGTCATGGAGTTCCCACTGAATAGCTAAGGAAGCTATATATTCCATCAGAATAATGGAATACTATTTTACTATACAAAATGATAAAGAGGATGGTTTCAGAAAAATTTGGAAAGACTTATAAGAACAGATGAAAAGTAAGTGAACAAAAATATGAGAACAATGTACACAAAATTATTATTATTATCACTAACTGTGCAGGATAATTTCAAAGAACTCATGATGAAAAATATTATTCGCCTGCAGACAGACAACTTATAGACTCTGAAGGCAAATTGGAGCACATTTTTTTTCCTTTTTGTTTCTTTTATTCCCTCAAGTCATCTAATGTTGATATAAGTTTTACATGATTTCATATGAATAATGAATATGACATTTCCTGGTTTATAACTGGATTTGGGAGTGGCTATAGAGAGAAAGAGAATTTGGAATTGAAAAAAATCCTTATATTAAAATAAAAAATGAATAATATATACAAGAAAAAAACATTTAGGATTTTCAAATCCAGAAAACTAAGCATTGACAAAGATAATCCACAGATTTATTGCTGTGAAGGATAGCATGAAAAAGTTTGTAACTCCATTGTATATGTTGCCTAAATATTACAATTTCTATATTAATGAAGGTAGAAGAGACTGGTTCATTGAAGCCCAGCCTTTATGAGCATGATAAATTGTATGTAATTCCTCAGATTTCTGTGAAACAGTAATTCTTCAGTGAATTTTCTGGCCAACATATCATAAAGAAAAGCTTCTGATCCAGAACTGAATATACATACAAAAGACTCCAATAATTCATTTTTTCTCTCCTGACTACATTCAAGTATGAAAGTAAAAACATCAATGAATTTCTGGGTGGGGAGAGAAGTAGTAAAGATACTTTTCTATCTTAGCTGACTTTTAGCTATAAATATGCTGCCTCTTTGGATTTGTTACTTCTTGTTCTTAGTCATGACTATGAAATATGAAACAGAATAGGTTACTACTTTTTGAGAATTAGAAGCTAGGAAGCTAGCCTCCAGAGGCCCCAGTAAAAGAAGTCCATGGCAAAGCCTGTAAATAGGTGAGTACCATGAGGTAAAAAATCTTTTGGGATCTTTGTAATAGGTTAATTAAGTTTACTTTCTCTGGGTACCTAAACTGGGATTGTGGGTCTTAGAGAGGAGGGATGCTTTAACTTCTGTCCTTGTTACATTTTCTCAGGAAATTATCTTTGTAAATGTTACTGTTAATTGGTAAAATAATACTGGTGCAATAATCAATAATAGAAACGATAATGAAGAGATATTAACTTTCACTAATGATTAAAGGTAGAGATAATATACTGGAATGTGAATTTCAGCAGATAATATTAAAGAAAAAGCTCATGGATCCTCAACTATATACTTAGGACATGGATGTAAGATGTAGCCAGGCTTGAATTAATTTTGGATCTAAATAACTATTATATGTGGAAGCTGAGATATAGATCCATGCAGTCTATATAAACTACTCAACAATAAATAGTAAATTTTATCAATAACCACAAGGAAGATATTTATTTAAAGCAAAAAACAATTTGTATAACACAGAATTAGTCTGAAGTTTTGAGATATTGGGGAGAGAACAATATATTCAAATATATTTGGTTTAGAATGCCAAAATTATATATTCTGCAAGCCTCTCAATGAGCATAATGGTCAATAAAAGAAATTAGATATATGACATACAACTACCTAATACACTTTCTGGATAATATAATCAGAGATTCTAGCTCCTGGAGCAAAATTTCATGTAAAATAAAATCGCTTGAAAGTAGTTTCAGGGAAATTTTGTTTCATGAACTATTGTAATCTCCATATGGATCTCATTATATCCAAATTAAAGGAGCAAAGAAGAAATTATCTATTAAATATTTGTATGTGAAAGAATTCATAACCAAAAAAGAGATAGGGAAAATCAAATGAGTTAAATTGGAAAATTTTGATTGTATAAAATTTTTATTTTCACAAATAAAACCAATGCAATTAAAATTTGAATGAGAAACTGTTAAGTGAACAAAAGCTTTATAGCAAGTTTCTTTGACAAAATTTTTATATATCTCTATATATAATATATAACTTACATATATAATATATGTATATATATACATGTTTATATATGTGTATATTTCTCTATGTATATATTTACATATATAGTGAACTCATTCAATTTATAAAAACAAGAGTTATTTTCCAATGAAAATGGCCAAGGTATATGATTAATCAATTTTTGACAAACTCTAAAAATAATAAGGCCAAATGAAATAATACTTCAGTAGGATTAAAAATTACTGAAATGAAAATTAAACAACTTTGAAGTTTTAAAAAGCAGAAAAATTACAAATATTTGGGTGACTGTGAGACATTATTGCCTTTTGGAGAGAGATGTGAATTGGTCTAGTCAGTCTGTAATTCACCTTGGAACTATGCCCCCTTACTAAATTTTGCATATCAGTTTATTCAGTTTCTCTTGCTAGTCCTGCGCCCCAAAGGAATAAGAATGACTAAAAGGAGTCAGATATACAAAATATTTATAGGCATATTTTTCCTAATGTAAAAAATAAACAAACAAACAAGCCTAATGAAAAGCCTACTGATTGAGGAATGACTAAAGTAATTATAGCCTGTAACTATGATATAATATTAGTAAGTGTAACTACATAATAAGAAGTAAAAAAAAAAAAGACTTTTTCAGAGAAATCTGTAGAAATTTGTATGAACTGATGAAAAGAGTAAGTAAAGTGATGTAGAGAATTGTACAGTAACAAGATTATAAAAACAAATTCTGAAAAACCTAACAACTCTATTCAGTGCAATAACCAACTATATTTCCAATGGAGCAATGTTGAAGAATGATGCCATTCTCATGGGAAAGAGGTGGTGGCCTTAAGATGCAAAATAAAATGAACTTTTTGGACAATTTTTTTAACTTAACTATGTTTATTTGTTATATAAGTTTTCTTTTTTTTTCCTTTTTCTTTTCCTATCTTCTGAGGTGGGATAATAGTAATAGCTAACAATTATAAGCAATTTTTTATGTGACAAGCAGTATGGTAAGCACTTTACAATTACTATCTCATGTGATACTTACAATGACTCTGGAAAGTAGGTGCTATTACCTCTCTTTTATATATAAGGATTAGGCAAATATAAATTACATGAGCAGAACATATAAGTAGTAAGTTTTCAAGGTGATATTTGAACACAGATAATTCTGAAAAAAATAAATGTTTCTTAACTAAAATAAGAAAATGTAAAAAAAAAAAAAAAAAAAAGGAGGGAGAAGTGAACAAACTGCAATTAGAAAGTGTGGATCATCAACTGAAATGAAACATTTGAGGCATTGTTGTGCAAAACACTCCAGAATAAATTGATCTCAAACACCTCAAATATGGAAAAAAAAACTTTTAAAAGATAAATAGGAATAACTATAAAGAAAACCAAATGTTGAAGCCAATCCTTCACCTATATAGACTTTTATGAAAATTAAAAAAGAGATCACTTTACAGAGCAAAACAACTAATGGAAGGTAAATCATACTGAACAAAAAGGACCTAAGGTAGTACAGATCTAGTGATGATAAAGAATTAAGAGAATATGAAATGGAAGAATTGGAACAATTCCTTATAGACTAAATCCACTGACTTCTTAAAAGTGGCCTATCTTTTGTGGGACAGAATATCAGAGTAAAATATTTTATGAATATAGAGAAAAAAGATTAGGGCAGAGGGCATGAAATGATAGATTCCAATAAAGTGTATATATGTACAATGAATGGAAAATAAATCCTGTAACTTCTCAATAGGTACATGATCTTTGATAGGTAGGATAAAAGTAGTGGAAGTGAAGATTGGAATGGATTAGAGTGGAATCACTGAAGAACATTCCTATGGTAGAGGATATTTATAGCTATAAGAGCCAAGTACATTAAAAGGAACCATTTTGAGGAAAAGAGCATATTACATATACTATATTTTGTGAGAAAAATTATTTCAGGGAACATAACCAAGATGTGAATTAGGTCTATTTTTTCTTTTGCTTTATCTGAGCTCATATTTGCTACATCTAATTTTTTTTTTTTGCCTCAGATTATGCATAATAGATTCTGTGCCTACTCCTTATTTCCAATTCTCTGCTGCCATAAAAAAGCTATTATGAATATTTTTGTCTATACAGAACTTCTCTTCTTTGTCACTTTATTTCTTAACCAGTACTAAATAGCTTTGATAATTGCTGCTTTATAATATAGTTTTAGGTGTTACTAAACTGCCAAGCTTTTTTTTTTTTTCACCATTAATTCCCTGTTCTTCCAGATGGATTTTTGTTCTTATTTTTTTCTAGTTCTACAAAATATTTTTTGGAAAGTTTGATCAATATGACACTAAACAAGCAGATCAATTTAGGTAGAATTGTCATTTTTATTCTGTTAGCTTGGCCTTACCAATGAGCAATTGATATTGTCCCAGTTGTTTAAATCTGACTTTTTTTGTGTGAGAAGTGCTTTGTAATTGTGTTCATATAGGTTCTAGGTTTGTCTTGGCAGGTAAATGCCAAAATATTTTATTTTTTCTATAGGTATTTTAAATGGAATCTCTCTTTCTATATCTTGCTAATGGGCTTTGTCAGTAATATATAGAAATACTGATGATTTGTGTGGATTTCTGTGGGTTTATTTTATACCCAGTAACTTCGCTAAAGTGGTTAATTGTTTTGAGTAATTTTTTGGATGATTTTTCTTGGATTCAGTAAGTATATCATCATCTCATTCAAAGAGTGATAGTTTTATTTCCTGATTGCCTATTTTAAACTCTTTTATTTTTCTTTTCTTTTTGCTAAAGCCAATATTTTCAGTACAATATTGCATAATAGTGGTGACAATGGGAATCCTTCTTTCACCCTGATTTTATTGGAGATGCATCTCTCCATTACAAATAATTCTTGCTGTTGATTTTATACAAGTACAGTGCATTTTAAAGAAAGCTACCTTTATCCCTATGTTCTTTAGTGTTTTTAATTGGAATGGGTGCTGTATTTTGTCAAATGCTTTTTTCTGCAACTATTGAGATTATCATATAATTTATGTTGCCTTTGTTATTGATATGGTTGATTATGGTAATAGTTTTCCTCATTGAACTCACCTTGCATTCCTGGTATGAATCCCACTTGATCATAATGAATTATCCTTCTGATAAGTTTGCTGTAATCTCTTTGATAATATTTTATTTAAAAGTTTTGCATCGAAAATTAAGGAGATAGGTCTGTAATTTTCTTTCTAGTTTATGTATTAGTGCCATATTTGTGCTATAAAAGAAAACTGGGAGAACTCATTCTTTGCCTATTTTTCCAAATAGTTTACATAGTATTGGAATTAATTGTTCTTCACTGGCACTGGAGATATTTTTTTAGGGAGTTGATTAGTGACTTGTGGAATTTCTTTTTTTTCTAAAATGGGACTATTTAAGTAATTTATTTCCTCTTCTTTTAATCTGAGAAATTTTTATTTTTATAGATATTCATCCATTTCAGTTAAATTGTCAGATTTGCTAAAATGAAAGTGGGCAAAAAAAGTTCCTAAATATTGCATTAATTTATTTTTCCATGCTTTTAACTTTTGATGCTGATGAATTTTTTTTTCTAATTAAATTAACCAAAGATTGATCTATTTTGTTTTTTTTTTTATAAAATAAACTATTTTAATTAGTTCAATAATTTTCTTAATTTCACTTTTTAATTTCTCCTTTGAGTTTCAGAATTTCTAATTTGATGTTTAATTGGAGGCTTTTAATTTGTTCTTTATCACTACAAAACACTTTCCACACAAATAAAGTCAGATCTAACCAAGTGGAAAAATATTAAGTGCTCTTGAATAGTCTGAACAAATATAATAAAGATAGCGATATTACCTAAACTAATCTATTTATTTAGTGATAAACAAATCAGACTCCCAAAAAACTATTTTAATGACCTAGAAAAAAAATGACAAAATTCATATGGAAAAACAAAAGGTTGAGAATTTCAAGCGAACTGATAAAAAAATAAAAATCAAATGAAGGTAGCCTAGCTGTACCTGATCTAAAATTATATTATAAAGCAGCAGTCACCAAAACCATTTGATATTGGCTAAGAAATAGACTAGTTGATCACTAGAATAGGTTAGGTTCAAAGGACAAAATAGTCAATAACTTTAATAATCTAGTGTTTGACAAACCCAGAGACCCCAGCTTTTGGTTTAAGAATTCACTGACAAAAACTGCTGGGAAAAGTGGAAATTAGTATGGCAGAAACTAGGCATTGACTCACACTTAACACCATACACCAAGATAAGTTCAAAATGGGTCCATGATCTAGACATAAGAATGAGATTGTAAATAAATTAGAAGAACATAGACTAGTTTACTTCTCAGACCTGTGGAGGAGGAAGGAATTTATGACAAAAGAAGAACTAGAGATCATTATTGATCACAACATAGAAAATTTTGATGATATCAAATTGAAGTTTTTGTACAAGCAAAACTAATGCAAACAAGATTAGAAGGGAAGCAATAAACTGGGAAAACATTTTTACAGTCAAAGGTTCTGATAAAGGCCTCATTTCCAGAATATAGAGAATTGACTCTAATTTATAAGAAACCAAGCCACACCAATTGATAAATGGTAAAAGGATATAAATAGACAATTCTCAGATGAAGAAATTGAAACTATTTCTAGCCATATGAAAAGATGCTCCAGGTCATTATTAATCAGAGAAATGTAAATTAAGACAACTCTGAGATACCGCTACATACCTGTGAGATTGGCTAGAATGACAGGGAAAAATAATGCAGAATGTTGGAAGGGATATGGGAAAACAGGGACACTAATACACTTTTGGTGAAATTGTGAACAGATCCAGCCATTCTGGAGAGTGATTTGGAACTGTGCTAAAAAAGTTATCAGACTGTGCATACCCTTTGATCCAGCAGTGTTACTACTGGGTTTATATCCCAAAGAGATCTTAAAGAAGGGAAAGGGACCTGTATGTGCAAGAATGTTTCTGGCAGCACTCTTTGTAGTGGCCAGAAACTGGAAACTGAAGGGATGACCCTCAATTAAAGAATGGCTGAATAAATTGTGGTATAGGAATGTTATGAAACATTATTGTTCTGTAAGAGATGACCAGCAGAATGATTTCAGAAAGGCCTGGAGAGACTTACATGAACTGATGCTGAGTGAAATGAGCAGGACCAGGAGATCATTATATATTTCAACAACAATACTATAGGATGATCAATTTTGATGCATATGGCCATTTTCAACAATAAGATGAAACAAATCAGTTCCAATAGAGCAGTAATGAATTGAACCAGCTACACAAAGTGAAATAACTCTGGGAGATGATTATGCACCACTACATAGAATTCCCAATCCCTCTATTTTTGTCTGTCTGCATTTTTTATTTCCTTCACAGGTTATATATACACTATTTCAAAGTCTGCTTCTTCTTGTACAGCAAAATAACTGTAGGGACATGTATACATATATTGTATTTAACATATACGTTAACAGATAAAACATGTATGGGTCTACCTACCATTAAGAGAAGGGGATGGAGAGAGAGGAAGGGAAAAATTGGAATAAAATGTTTTGCAACTGTCAATGCTGAAAAATTAGTTAGGCATATTTATTGTAAATAGAAAGCTATATTAATAAAGGAAATAATTTTTAAAAGAAGGAAAGAATGAGGTCCTCAACCAACATAGTTTAGCTTCCATTTATTCTGCTAACTGGATTAATATATTCCCTAGGAATTGGTATGATAATTTGTATGATCATTTGTTTCAGTGATAACAGAAATCCTAACCCTAACCCTAAACTTAACCATAATGCTAAATGAGATGATAACAATAAATGCCCAATCCCTAAACATCCTGAATCTAACACTAACCCTAGCTTGCACCCTAAAACTAAGCCTAAACCAAACACTAAAACATAACCCTAAACATAAAAAGTTCAAGACTGTAACCCTAACTCTAATCCTAATCCTAACCCTAACCTTAATCCTAACCCTAATCTTAAATCTAAACATTGCAAAAACCCTAATCCTAACCAAGACCTGACTCTAACCTTAAACCTAAATACCCACCTCCCTACAATAAATCTAACCCTAACTCTAATCCCAAATTGGCTCTAAATATAACTTAATCTAACCCCAAACTCCAAACTTAAGCCTAAATGTGTCCCTACTCTATCCTTAAAATAATTTAAGCATAAATTCGCAGCCACCTGACTTTAACACTGTCTAAAACCAACTGAAACCCTAAATTCGTGGCTCCAGATTATAACCCTAAATTGACCTCTCCACTATAGCCCTAATTCTAACCCTAAATTTTCACCTCCCAACTCTAACCCTAACATAAAGCCTAACCCTAACCCTAAATGGGCACTAAACCCTAAACCTTCACCATAACTGTACCCTAATGCTAAACATAAAATAACGCTAAATCTTATCAAAACTATAACGCTAACCCTAAAAGAATCCCGACATTCAACTCTAACCATAAAACTAACCCTAAGCCTAACCTTAATACTAATCCTAACCCTAAATTTGCGACTCCCAACTCTAACCCTAACTCTAACCCCTAATCCTAACCCTCACCCAATTCCAACCCTAACCCTAAACCTAACCCTAAATTCATGCTCTAGACCAGGAGGAAAGTGATTAGCTCTCTTCCTGGATTATCACACAATGGAAGAACTGAAAACATGTAGTTCCCTGAGCAAGCTCAGGCTACCATTTCCCCCATCCCAGAGTGAGCAAAGCTCAACTCTAAACATAAAATTGAAAACTAAACAAACAACTGATCTTAACAATAATCTATGGTGATCAAAAGGATCAAGATAGAAACTAACAAGTAAACAATGCCTTGAAAACATCTACAAACAAAACCTTAAAGAAAAATGTAGATTCAACATAAGCCCAACAGGAATTTCTAGAACTGTGAATGAGATTTGTAAAGAGAGAGAAAAGAGAGAGGTTGGTGATGAAGAAGATTTTACACAACTTGCTGGCATTGTTCTGAGTGTCTAATAGACTCCATAGAATGATATATATTTACATATGAAGGACTGAAGTAGAACTAAAAGTTAATTCAACAAATTTCTTCATTATTTGATCAACTTGTGGACTTGGGAATTTTGTGAAAAACAATACAAAACAAAAACCAAAAAACAACAAAATATAGCCCTTGTTCTTACTGGAAGGGGACCTTAATAGGATTTGTGATGGAGAGAACCATATGTATCCAGAAAGAGGACTGCTAGGATTGAATGTGGATCACAACATTATATTTTCATCATTTTTATTGTTGTTTGCTTGCTTTTTGTTTTCTTCTTTATTTTTCCCCTTGTGATCTGATTTTTCTTGTACAACATGATAATTGTGGAAATATGTATTGAAGAATTGTAACATATATTGCATTATTTGCTATCTAGGGCAAGGGATGAAGGGAAGGGAGGGAGAAAAATTTTGAAACACAAGGATTTGCAAGGGTGAACTTTGAAAACTATCTTTGCATATATTTTGAAAATAGCTATTATTAAAAAAGAAAAGAAATGAATTAACATTAAAAAAATCTACCATTATGAGTAATAAGGGTCTGATCCTGGATATTCTTCATTCACACATGAAGAACTGTCATTTCCTGCTTTAAGAAAACAAAAAAAAAAGCAAAAAAAAATCAATTCTAAACATATACTCACTAAATGATATATTGTCCAAGTCTTAAAGGAAAAGTTGTGAGAGAAAAGAGACTATAAACAGTTATATTTTCACATCATTAATTTCCCCCATCTTGGTTTCAATACATTGTGGACTGGCATAAGAAATTAAATGGAGATTTTGGGGGAGATTTGCTCTGATAATTGAAGGTTAACAGATGACATGAAAAAAAGTTTAAACTCTCAGAGGTGCACAATTTTAAAAAATTTGTATAATATCAAATTATATTATATATAATATACTTGAACTGTATGATATATAGTTATATATCAGCATAACTATATAGTATCAAAATATTTTACCTTTCAGTATCACAATAATTCAGATTTTTCTATGGTACAAATTCAGTGTCAGAAATTTTACCCAGATTTTCTACACCATGGTATCACTGTGCCACTAGCCCCTGAAATGCAAAAGGGATAATTATATACTAACTGGGAAACTCAACTTTCCCCTCTCAGAACTATAAAAATGCAACCATGAAAAAAACATGAAAGAAATTAAGAATATGAACAAAATTTTCAATATTCATATATGATAGACTTCTTGAGAAAATTGAATAGGAATAAAAAGAGGTATACTATTTTTCAACTATGTATGTATGACATTTTCAAAAACTTGAGTAGGCATTGTGATAAAAATCTTGCCAACAAATGCAGAAAAGCAGAAAATTTTAATGTATCCTTTAAAGATCATAATGCAATAAAATTACATTTATTAAAGAACTTTGGAAATATGGATACAAATTAATCGGAAATTAAATAATTTAATCTTATAGATGAATGAATCAAAGACCAAATTATAAAAATAGCAGATATTTTTATGAAATAAAATAACAATGACAGAATATATTAAAATGTATGGGTTGTACCCAAAAGCACTTCCTTAGGGAGAAAATTATTTTTAAGTGCTTAGTTCGGTAAAACAAAGAAATAGAAAATTTAAAAATTCAGATTGCAATTTAAAAAAAAAATTAGAAAAAGAACAAATTAAAATCCCCAATAAAGCAACTAGTTGAAAATCCTTAAAAAAATTAAAGGGAAAATTAATAAAATTGAAAGTAAGTAAACCATTGAATTAATAAATAAAATGTGGAGCTGGCAGTATTAAAAAGCCCCAATATAGATTAACAATAAAAAAACTAATATGATAAGAATGAAAATCAAGACATAAACTCAGAAAGATACAACAATGTATAAACAACTACCACCAAGAATTCAAAGAAAAGCGGTAATTGGATGTAATTTTGACCAAAAATTCCTTGAAAAATTAAAGAAAAAGAGGGAAAAAATGGGAAAAGAAATGAAAGTGATACAAAGAGATTATGAAAATATAATTAATAGCTTAGTTAAAGAGGCAAAACAATACAGAAGAAAATAACACCTAAAAAACTCAAGAATGGCCTGATGTAAAAAGAAGCAAAAAAAAAAAAAAAATTAACAGAGGAGAATAACTTCTTAACAAGCAATATTAGCTAAGCTCACTTAAGAAAAGAACACCTTAAAAAGTGGAATTGGTTAAAAAGGTTAGAATTTCATAAGTCATCAAAGAACAATAATAAAAAAATAAAAAACCCAAAAGAATGGAAAAGGAGGAGACAAACTGAAATCTCTCTTTGGAAAAACAATTGGTCCAGAAAATAGATCCAGAAGAGGTAATTTAAGAATTATTAACTTGTCTGAAACTATGAACAACAAAAAAGTTTCACATAATTTTGTAAGAAAGTTATGAAGAAAAAAGTTCTGGTATTTTAGATGCAGAAGATAAAATTGACATTGTAACAATCTACAAATTATCTCCTGAAGGAGGTTCCAAAATAGAAACTCCCAGGAATATTATAGATGACAGGCAAGAATATATTGCATGCAGAAAGAGTTTGGTCATTAAAATACCATGGAGCCAAAGTCAGGCTCAGACAAGATTTAACAGCTTCTATATTAACGAAACGAAGGACTTGAAATATGATATTCTTGGAGTGTGATTGCAGTCAAGAATAAACAATCTAGCAAAACTGAGCATACTCCTTCAGGTGAAAAACAGCTATTTGATGAAACATAAAATTAAAGCATTTCTGATTAAAAGCCCAGAGTTGAATAGACAATTTGACAATTAACCATAAGACTCAAAAGAAGCTTAAAAAGGTTAATATGAAAAGCATTACTATAAAAAATTCAATAAAATTAATTGTTTCTATTCCACATATGATAATCATTATATCATGTCTAAGAACTTTATCATTATTAGTTAGAATAAGTATACATAGACAGAAGCCAGGAACATGAATCAATGTGTTAGGACAATGCTAAAATAAATAAAGGGGTATCCTGAGAGAAGAGGGAAGTGAGAAATAGAATGTTAGAAATTTTATCACTTGTAAGAAGCATTCAATGAAGAGATTTCATAGTAGAATGGAAAATGGAGTTGTGATGGGTAATATTTTTATCACTTTTATTCAAATTGTTTCAAAATAAAAATAATATTTATACACATTCAATTGGATAAAGAAATATAACTCATCCAGTAGGGAAATAGGAGAGTGTATTGTTCTGGTTAGCTTTCTGGAGGTTTTGGGACCAGCCTTCCTTTCAGCAGAGTAATCACCACGAGAATAGCCAGAGATAAAGTCCAAAAGTCTTTATTGTCTCCTTCACAGTCTGTCTCCTTGCTTGGAGCTTGTTTTGCTTTTTGGAGGCTCTTCAGATGGGCCTTGGTCTCAATGGGGGAAGCAGGAGAGCCACCAGGAGGCTGATAAAGATGGAATGTCTTTCTGAGTCCAAGAGCTTGAGCTCTAGACTCCAGTCCTCTGTCTTCTCTGAGTCTGTCTCATTGAATTTGTCCCAGTTTATATGCTTTATTACAATTATATATTACAATATGTTGAGTATAAACCAATCATTATATCACTAGGGCAATCATACTTAACTAGAGATCTCACATGCTAAACTAGATAACAATTATATTATCAATTCCACTGAGTTAACACCTTGTTTAAAACAATCATTCTGAGCCTTAAGTACATTTCTCCAAAGTTCCTGCCCTTTACCGGAGAGGAAGCAAATAGAAGAAATGAGGGAGGTGATAAAAGGGAGGATAGATTAAGGGAGACCTAATCAGAAACAAAACATACTTTTAAGGAGGGACAGAAGAAAATAAAATGGAGGAAATTATACAATCAACATTCATAATTGTGAATGGGAATAGGATGAGTTCATCCATAAATTGAAAAATGTAAGGATAGAATCTAACAATATTTTATGTACAAAAAACATACTTAAAGCAGAGAGATATCCACAAAGTGAAAATAAGGGTTGTATCATAAACTATTTTACTTCATTTAGCTGAAGCAAAAAGAGAGACGGAAAAGTAATCATGATTTCAGACAAAGTGAAAGAAAAAAATAATCTAGTTTAAAATGATAATTTAAAAAACCTATATTTTGTTTAAAGGTACTATAAACAATGAGGTAATATAAAAGAATAGCAAGTTTTTCTAATAGATATCTAGTGAAGTAAATCAGATTTATAAAAATAAGAGCTATACTCCAAGAGTTAAATGGTCAAATTGTATAAATGGTAATAGCAGACAGGTTGCATATAAAGAAGTTAAAATCATATAGATTATAATCATATAAGCAAGTTATAATCATAAGAAAAAGATGTTCTAAACCATTAATTATTATAAAATGCGAATTAAAACAACTATAAAGTGCCAACTCACATGATCAGGAATGGCAAATGCTAAAGGAAGTAAGGGAAAATAAATAGCCAATAGAATATTGGTGGTGTTGCAAACTTGTCCAATCATTCTAGAGAATGATTTGGAGCTACTATATGCCTAAAGGAGTATAAAACTGCATACCATTTCCCTCATCAATACTAGTATTAGGTATATACTCCAAAGATTCCCCCCCCCCCCCCGCCCCGAGGCTGGGGTTAAGTAACTTGCCCAGGGTCACACAGCTAGGAAGTGTTAAGTGTCTGAGACGAAATTTGAACTCAGGTCCTCCAAATTCAAGGCTGGTGCTCTATCTACTGCACCACCTAGCTGCCCCCTACTCCAAAGATATTAAAGAAAATGGAACAAGGACCCATCTGTACAAAAATATTTATATCAGCACTTCTTGTGATGGCAAAGATTGGAAATTGAGGTAATGTCCTTCAATTTGATAATGACTGAGCAAATTGAGGCATATGATTGCAAGTACTACTATATATAAGTACTATTGTAATGTAAGAAGTGATGATGAGACTGTTTTCATAAAATGCATGACATATTTAAATTGATGCAAAATGAAATGAGAAGAACCAGATAATAATAATGCTTATAATGATGATCAAGTGTGAATGACTTGACTATTTTAATTAATATAATGATCTTGAGTAAGGTGGGGAAGCTTTATTTTCTGCTAAGGGCTATTTGGATATGTATGATATCATTCCTGGGCCATGCAAAATTATACACTTATAGAACTCTAGTAGTGGTAGGTTGTTCTACCTAGTTTTCAATTCATCATTGCCTATGATTGTCCTAGCAAATGATTTCGCAGATTTTATATTAATTGCAGGTTGGATACTCCCCTACTCTAGTCAGTTCCAAATGACTTAAGATGAAAAAAAAATTCTGTTCACCTCTAGAGGCTAAACTGATGATTCAGAAATTGAAGTAAATTTTTCTCATTTCTTTTCCCCCTTTTTTAGGCTGATATGTCTAATACAGAAAAATGTTTTACATGATTTTCATGTGCATAATTGCTATCATTTTCTATACTTTCTCAGTGGGTAAAGAGAGCAGTGAGAAAATGGGAGAGGATTTGAAGCTCAAAATTTATAAATAATGCCAAATATAGCTAATTAATTATATTGAGTACTATATTTTGGCATTTTAAAAACATTATTAGCTAATATATGAAAAATCATGAACATTAATTATTACATCATTAATATGGTATTAATATATTGTTAATAAATATTAAAAGAAAGTAGAAAAATGTTGTTAAAATAAGGAGTTAAAGGATAGATGGAAAGAAAAAAATGAAAAGTTTATTTAATTGAGAATGAAAAAAGGATAAAAAGAAGGGGACAAACAGACAAGTAAGAAAAAATAAATGAAATATTTTAATTCAAAGAATTTTGGATAGGAAAGAAGTAGTAAGGAAAACTGAGATGAATATACTCTGTCAAATTAAGCTAATAACAAAATATTAACCTAGAATAAACAGGAAAATATTAATTTAAAAAAAATCAGGAAAACACAAGATTGACTCTAGGGAATTTACATTAAATAAACTAATAAAATGAAAAAAGAGGAAAAGAATGGACAAAAACATATTTTATTCATTTTTTAAAAAAAGTTTTTCATGATTTTAAAAAAATGTCATCTTTTTCTTTTAGCATTTTCTCCCTCCCCTTCCAATTATATAGCAAAAAATATCTTTTAAAAAACAGAAAAAGCAAATGCAGAATAAAACATCAGCACGACTGATAATGCTTCTCAAAAGTCTGAAAATATATGCAATGTATAATACTTAGTATATCATGAAACTTTATTAAGGCTATTGTCTCAATTTTTGTTGATTCTCTAGGACTTGCTATTATAATCAAAAGAAATGATATATCCACTTCACCCATTTCTTTGCCTCATTTTTTGGTCTTACTGCTACTGGATAGTCCAAAGGGAAGAGAATAGTTATAACAGAGAGAATAGAGGTAGATTAAAAAAGTAAATCATTTCAGGGAAACTTTTTATCATATTAGTTTTTATTTTGTAAATGAGTGGGGAAGTGATAGGGAAGAGAGAAAAAAAAAGACACAATAAAAGGCAGCTGAAAGTGCACAAAAATTTTTAAATAAAATACTAGCAAAATCAACACAACAAAATGTTATCTATAATGGCCAGGAGGGATTGATTACAGGAACACAGAATTGATTCATGACAAAAAAGACTATGCAAATGATACATTTTATATGTATTATATATAAACAAATACATAAAATTAAATCACATGAGTGAAATAAATAACTCTGACAAAGTCCAACACCTGTTATTATTAAATAAATTAGAAATTGTATAAATAAATGGTCATTTTCTTAAGTTAGCAACTACAATCTATTTAAAACAAAAAGAACCCCCCAAAACATAATGAAGAAAAGTTGGAGAACTTTTCAATATGAGCAGTTATAAAGTAAGGATATCTCTTCTCACTATTACAAATTTTAAAATCATTGACATTTTTACTATATTGGTATGGTGAGGACAGGCTGCACAAAGAATAACCCTCCAATTATTCTAGTCATTAAAAACATCCCTTAAAGGGTAATTTATAACTATATTTTGACAACTCCTGAGTGCTGCAATATCTAGGAAGTAGTTAAAGGAGATGCTACACATCTTACTAGTTCTGAATGAGTAGTAGATTCTACAGAGTGATGACTTCCGGCCAAGATGGCGGCATAGAGGCAGACAGCTGCTTGAACATCGTATTTTCTCTCAGGACTTACTTCATGACAAGCCTCGGAATTAATGCTTGACTGGAAAGGAAACCCACAAATAATCACCAACAGAAAACATCCTTGAAATTCGCCAGAGAAGGTCTGTGTTTGCTCAGGGGAGGGTCAATCAGACTGGGCACAGACTGAGGGCAGGCAAGCCAGAGCAAGACAGGCAGCTCTCACAGCTCAAACCTGAGGGTGGAGGGGTACAATCTGCAAAAAGACTTTTACCCCAGTGTGGATATTCCATCTTGGCAGCAAGCCAGGAGCAGCAGAGAGTGTAAACACGGGAGGTGAAGATTAAAACTCCAGAAAGCTAGTCTCTCGGAACCCAGCCACCCCCAACCCCAACCTGGAGTGACTCCAAGTTCTCAGAGCCTCAAAGCTCAGACTCAGCACAGCCATCGCTGTCCTGTTAGTGTCTCTCTGCTGCCCTACCCCCAGTCTGTAGAGGAAGCCCATTAACACCATCCAGTCCCATTCCCCCCAAAACAGACCAATTGTTTCTCTTGTCAATTTGTTTTCTTCCATTCTGCTCTTGACAAAATGAACAAAAAATTCAAAAGGGCTCTAACCATTGACAGCTTCTGTATGGAGAGAGAGCAGACTTCAATACTGAGGAGACTAAAAACAGACTCTCCCCAGAAGAACCCCGTAAGGGGGATATGAACTGCTTCTCAAGACAAAAGAATCTCATAGAGGAAATCAAAAAGGTGCTCACAAGAGAGCTAGAAGAGAAATTGGAAAAGGAAAGGGAAGCTTGGAAAGAGAGCCTGGAGAAGTTATCTAGAGTGGATAAAGAGATTAAATCATTGAGAAACAAAATTAGTGAATTGTAAAAGGTAAACAACTCCAAGGAAAACAGGATTAGTGAGCTGGAAAAGGTAAACAACTCCAAGGAAAACAGGATTAGTGAGCTGGATAAAGAAATCAGCTCTCTAAAAAGTAAAAGGGATAAAATGGAAAAAAATTCTATAGAAGAAAAAAACTCACTTAAAAACACAATTGGACAATTACAAAAAGATATAAAATAAGTGAGTGAAGAAAATACATGATTGAAAATTAGACTCGAAGGAGCAGGAATGAATGACTCAAGGAGAAACCAAGAAGTAGTCAAGCAAAACCACAAAAATGAAACCATTGAAAAGAATGTTAAGTACCTTATTAGAAAGACAACAGACCTGGAAAACAGATCCAGGAGAGACAATTTGAGAATAATCGGACTCCCTGAAAAATGTGAGGAAAAAAAGAGCTTGGACACTATTTTCGAGGAAATTATCAAAGAGAACTGCCCAGAAGTTTTGGAAACAGGGGATAAAATAGACATTGAAAAAATTCATCGATCACCTACTGAAAGGGACCCTAAAATCAAAATGCCAAGAAATATAGTGGCCAAGTTCAAGAACCATCAGACAAAGGAAAAAATACTGGAAGCTGCTAGAAAAAAGCAATTCAGATATAGAGGAGCCACAATAAGGATAAGCCAGGATCTAGCAGCATCCACATTAAAAGAACGAAGAGTCTGGAACATGATACTCCGAAAGGCTAAGGAACTTGGTAAGCAGCCAAGAATAACTTACCCAGCAAAAATGAGCATCGTTTTCCAGGGAAGAAGATGGACATTTAACGAAATAAATGAATTCCATCTATTCTTGATGAAAAAACAGACCTACATAAAAGGTTGGATCTTCAAATACAAAACTCAAAGGATTTCTAAAAAGGTAAAAAGAAATCTTGAGAACTATACTTCTGCCATAAAAATATGTAAAGAACATATGTATAATTTGTCCTAGAAACTAGAGGTGGAAAGGAAATTATATCATAAAAAAGGGTAAAGTGGTGGTATTACATCTCATGAAGAGGCAAAGGCAACCTATTATATCTGAGAGAAAGAAAGGAGGGATATGAACATAGTGTGTATCAATAGACATATTCGATTTATGGTGAAACTTCTTCCACATCATTGAAAAGTGAGAGGGAAGGACTAAGCTAAGGGGAAGGGAATACAGAAATTCTGAGAAAAAGGGTAAAATGGGGGAGGAACTTTAAGGGGGGGAGGGATACTAAAAAGGGAGGGCTGTGAAAAGCAAGTGGTGTTCACAAGTTTGATACTGGGTAGGGGGTAAGAGGGAAGGAAAGGAGAAAAGCATAAGCAGAGGTTAACAGGATGGCAAGCAATATAAAATTAGGCATTCTAACCATAAATGTGAATGGGGTAAACTCCCTCATAAAGAGGAAGCAGTTAGCAGACTGGATTAAAAGTCAGAATCCTACTATATGTTGTTTACAGGAAACACACCTGAAACAGGATGAGACATTCAAATTAAAAGTAAAAGGGTTGAGCAGAATCTACTATGCTTCAGGGAAAGCCAAAAAAGCAGGGGTAGCCATCCTCATCTCAGATCAAGCAAAAACAAAAATTGATCTAATTAAAAGAGATAAGCATCAATAATGAAGCAGTATCAATATTAAACATATATGCACCAAGTGGGGCAGCATCTAAATTCTTAAAAGAGAAATTAAGAGAGCTACAAGAAGAAATAGACAGCAAAAGTATAATAGTTGGAGATCTCAACCTTGCACTCTCAGAATTAGATAAATCAAACCACAAAATAAATAAGAAAGAAGTCAAAGAGGTAAATAGAATACTAGAAAAGTATGATATGATAGATCTTTGGCGAAAGCTAAATGGAGACAGAAAGGAATATACTTTCTTCTCAGCAGTTCATGGAACCTATACAAAAATTGATCATATACTAGAACATAAAAACCTCAAAATCAATTGCAGTAAGGCAGAAATAGTAAATGCATCCTTTTCAGACCACAATGCAATCAAAATTACATTTAATAAAAAGCCAGGGGAAAACAGACCAAAAAATAACTGGAAACTAAATAATCTTATAATAAAGAATAATTGGGTAAAACAGTAAATCATAGACATAATTAATAACTTCACCCAAGAAAATGACAATAATGAGATATCATACCAAAATGTGTGGGATATAGCCAAAGCAGTAATAAGGGAAATTTTATATCTCTACAGGCCTACTTGCATAAAATAGAGAAAGAGAGGGCCAACGAATTGGGCTTACAACTAAAATTGCTAGAAAAGGAACAAATTAAAAACCCCAAGACAAACACAAAACTTGAAATTCAAAAAATAAAAGGTGAGATTAATAAAATTGAAAGTAAAAAACTAACGAATTAATTAATAAAACTTAGAGTTGGCTCTATGAAAAAACCAACAAAATAGACAAACCCTTAGTAAACCTGATTAAAAAAAGGAAAGAGAAAAAACAAATTTTTAGTCTTGAAAATGAAAAGGGAGAACTCACCACTAATGAAGAGGAAATTAGAACAATAGTTAGGAGCTACTTTGTTCAACTTTATGCCAATCAATTCGATAACTTAAATGAAATGGAAGAATACCTTCAAAAATATAGCTTGCCCAGATTAACAGAGGAAGAAGTAAGTAGTCTAAATAGTCCCATCTCAGAAAAAGAAATAGAACAAGCTATTATCCAACTTCCTAAAAAAAAGTCCTCAGGACCAGATGGATTTACATGTGAATTCTACCAAACATTTAAAGAACAACTAACTCCAATGCTATGTAATCTATTTTTAAAAAAATAGGGATTGAAGGATTCCTACCAAATTCCTTTTATGACACAGACATGGTACTGATACCTAAACCAGGTAGATTGAAAACTGAGAAAGAAAACTATAGACCAATTTCCTTAATGAATATTGATGCCAAAATCTTAAATAAAATATTAGCAAATAGACTTCAGAAAATCATCCCCAGGATAATACACTATGACCAAGTGGGATTTACTAACAGGAATGCAGGGCTGTTTAATATTAGGAAAACTATTAGTATAATTGACCATATTAATAATCAAATTAATAAAAACAATATGATCATCTCAATAGATGCAGAAAAAGCATTTGATAAAATCTAACATCCATTCCTACTAAAAACGCTTGAGAATATAGGAATAAATGGACTATTCCTTAAAATAATAAGGAGCATATATTTAAAACCTTCAGTAAACATCATATGTAATGGTGATAAACTAGAACCTTTCCCTGTAAGATCAGGAGTGAAACAAGGTTGCCCACTACCACCATTACTATTCAATTTTGTACTAGAAACTAGCCTCAGCAATAAGAGCAGAGAAAGAGATTCAAGGAATTAGAGTAGGAAATGAGGAAATCAAATTATCACTCTTCTCAGATGACATGATGGTATACGTAGAGAACCTCAAACACTCTGCTAAAAAGCTAGTAGAAATAATTCAGAATTTTAGCAAGGTTCCAGGATACAAAATAAATCCACATAAATCCTCAGCATTTTTATACATTACTAACACAATCCAACAGCAAGAGATACAAAGAGAAATTCCATTCAAAATAACGGTCGATAAGTATAAAATATTTGGGAATATATCTACCAAAGGAGAGTCAGGAATTATATGAACAAAACTACAAAACACTTGCCACAAAAATAAAGTCAGATTTAAATAATTGGAAAGACATTCAGTGCTCTTGGTAGCCTGAGCTAATATAATTAAGAAGACAATACTCCCTAAACTAATCTATTTATTTAGTGCTATACCAATTAGACTCCCAAGAAACTATTTTGATGACCTAGAAAAAATAACAACAGAATTCATATGGAACAACAAAAGGTTGAGAATTTCAAGGGAAGTAATGAAAAAAAATTAAGTGAAGGTGGTCTAGCTGTACCTGATCTAGAACTGTATTATAAAGCAACAGTCACCAAAAGCATTTGGTATTGGCTAAGAAATAGACTAGTTGATCAGTGGCATAGGTTAGGTTCACAGGGCAAGATAGGGAATAAAAATAGAAATCTAGTTTTTGACAAACCCAAAGATACCAAATTTTGGGATAAGAATTCATTAGTTGACAAAAACTGCTGGGAAAACTGGAAATTAGTATGGCAGAAACTAGGCATGGACCCACATTTAACACCACATACTAAGATTAGATCAAAATGGGTCTAAGATTTAGGCATGAAGAATGAAATCAAAAATAAATTGGAGGAACATGGGATGGTTTACCTCTCGGACTTGTGGAGGAGAAAGGAGTTTGTGTCCAAGAGAGAACTAGAGACCATTATTGATCGCAAAATAGCAAACTTTGATTACACCAAATTAAAAAGTTTCTGCACAAACAAAACTAATGCAAACAAGATTAGAAGGGAAGTAACAAATTGGGAAAACATTTTTTACAGTTAAAAGTTCTGATAAAGGTCTCATCTCCAAAATATGCAGAGAATTGACTTTAATTTATAAGAAATCAAGCCATTCTCCAATTGATAAATGGTCAAAGGATATGAACAGACAATTTTCAGATGATGAAATTGAAACTATTTCTACTCATATGAAAGAGTGTTCCAAATCACTATTGATCAAAGAAATGCAAATTAAGACAACTCTGAGATATCATTACACACCTGTCTGATTGGATAAGATGACAGGACCAAAAAACGATGAATGTTGGAGGGGCTGTGGGAAAAGTTGGATACTGATGTATTGTTGGTGGAGTTGTGAAAGAATCCAACCATTCTGGAGAGCAATCTGGAATTATGCCCAAAAAGTTATCAAAATGTGCATACCCTTTGACCCAGCAGTGCTACTACTGGGCTTATATCCCAAGGAAATACTAAAAAAGGGAAAGGGACCTGTATGTGCCAAAATGTTTGTGGCAGCCCTTTTCATAGTGGCTAGTAGCTGGAAAATGAATGGATGTCCATCAATTAGAGAATGGTTGGGTAAATTATGGTATATGAATGTTATGCAATATTATTGTTCTGTAAGAAATGACCAACAGGAGAAATACAGAGAGGCTTGGAGAGACTTATATCAACTGATCCTGAGTGAAAAGAGCAGAACTAGGTGATCATTAAACACTTCAACAATGATACTGTATGAGGATGTATGCTCGTGGAAGTGGATATCTTCAACATAGAGAAGAGCTAATCCAATTCCAATTGATCAATGATGGACAGAATCAGCTACATCCAGAAAAGGAACACTGGAAAATGAGTGTAAACTGTGAGCATTGTTTTTTTTTTTTGTTTTGTTTTGTTTTGTTTTTCTTCCCAGATTATTTTTACCTTGTGAATACAATCCTTCCTTTGCAACAACAACAACAAAATTCGGTTCTGCACATATATATTGTACTTAAGATATAGTATAAGATATTTAATATGTATGGGAATGCCCGCCATCCAGGGGAGGGGGTGGAAGGAAGGAGGAGAAAAACTCGGAACAGAAGGGAGTACAAGGGATCATAGTGTAAAAAAAATCACCTATGCCTATGTACTGCCAAAGAAAATGTTACAATTATAAAAATTAATTAAAAAAAAGATGAACCCACACACAAAAAAAAGATTCTACAGAGTGCTCTTGTGATAAGGCATGAAAGAAAAATAGATGAGCAGGTTGAGCGGTGACTGAGGTAAGCATGTAGATATGAATGGAACTATGACAAAACTCTGCATATGAGGGACATGAACTAAGATTAAAATTAATTCTGCAGAATTCTCCACTATCTGATCAACTTGGACATTTAGGAATTTTGTGAGTGTGTAGGTGGAAACAAAGTAAAAACAAAAAAAGCAAACAAATGGGAACAAAATAAGACATGAAAGGGCATGAGGGAAATGACTGCCTATAAGGAGAAGTAAACTTCATGATCTCATAGAAAATAGCATAAATAGGTTATTATTTGATCCCCTCTCAATCTGACATGTCCTAAGGAAAGCTCCTCAGCTCCTCCAGGGAGTTTAGATACATAACCCCTTAGACAATGCAGAAACTAATCATAAAATGTCAAACTCTTGCCCTAGCATTGGACTTTTACTTCTGTATAGATAGACTCTCTTTGTTTGATATTATTTTTAGCTACCAATCTTTATGGATACTGGTTGCACAACTGCTTGGTGAAAAATTATTTGCCAGAATTATTAATTATATGGAAGATTCATTAGTCACTGTTAAACTCAGGTCTCCAGGGAATCTTTTGTTTAAACCTTCAACTGATTCCCATGGACCCAAAGTAATTTCACAGATAAGACAAATATTCTTTGTTGTTAGCAAATAGTTGGGAGCGAATCTTGCCTCCTTACTCAGGCAGGTGATACCTTCATTATACAAGGACAGGACCTCACAGACCCTTCTTTTTTTAAATGGTCCTCTTTTCTTCAGTTATATCAAATGCATGTAAATATTTTTGCTTTGTAAAAGGTCTTTGTTTCAATGTCATTTCAAAATTAGTTGCTAAAGGAGGAAAGGACTAGAATAAAAATCTGGAGTATTCTAAAAGATGTTAAGTAGAGCAGTATTCATTACCAGGTTAGCCTGAGAGTATAACCTTGTATTGAAGCCCACATAATGGGTCTCCAGTAACATTGAGTCGTACTTTGTCAAAAATAAGCATTTTAAGTGCTTACAATATTCCAAGAGCTATAATAAACTTTGGATGTCTTTCAAAAGAGGGAAAAACATATCTCCTATCTTCCTGCACCTCAAATTCTAAAGCTCATCATGGACATTTAGGGTCGAACTACTCAGCAAGACACGAAGCATTTCCAAATATGTAAGTATTAGAAGAATTCCTTTCCTCTCATATAGCTTTGGGAATGGAATGTAGATGACTGTTTCTACAGCAAAGGACCATATAACAGAGAACAGTCTATTAAAAAAAAGGTCTAATCATTATTGTAGATATTCCAGAGAGGAAATCAAGTCAGAACTGAGATTGTCCTTTTCTTCTATACCACATGGCCTTTGAATCTTATCCTTTGACGAGAGTGCTATTATGAGACTGTCTCCAGACATTTTGGATTGCTTGTGTGATTGGAGGATAGACTCCTTCAAAAAAGATACCACTTCTGCTCACATGTGTACAAACTTGAAGTAGTATTATAAATATTTTCTTTTAATTTACAAGTTTCCTCTTTGAAAATGTCAATACTCTATAAGAAGTGCACATTCTATTTTATGTGTCAAATTCTAAAAGAGTTAATTGGTTTAGGAACTTTTATTAAGGATCTCTGAAGGAGTAGGATTATGGATATAGCCCTACAGAGAGAGGGGAAAGGTAAATAAAAGGTCACCATTAATGCTGAGGACAAGGAAACTGGATGGGGAAGTAAGTGTGCAGGTGGATAGGGATAGGGCTCATAGAAAGATCAGAGGGAAGATCCAAGAAAGTCAGATGGTCACTCCTTGAATAATCTTTCCTAGGGCACAAATATCACATCTCCTCTAATCAGAGCTTAGCCAGTTAGCTCAAAATCCCTTGCTTTGTCCTAGATTATAAATCAATTTAGCTGTAACATAGGAGTTTTTCATTCTCTATATTCAGAAAATGCTACTCAGGGATCTTTGTGGGAAACATTATGCAGCAACCACATAAAATTCAGACCTAACTGGGGTCTCCTAAGGAATCTTATTCTCTTGTATTCCCTCATAGTATGGAGGAAAATTGATCGAAGATGGGAAACATTTGAGTGTCAACTAAAAATAATTAATAAATGATTATAGAATTACAGCTGTGATAAGGTCCTTTCTTAGAGTTAGGTTCACTGTGCTTTGACCTTAGCATCATACAGAGAGATTTAGCAGAGTTGACATCCACCAAAAAGGCCATCAAACCTCTTTCTTTTAAGCTTGTTTATCACTTTCAAGTAGAAATAAAGAGAGATCCCTGGTATTGGTTTTTCCTTACCCTTTTTGTGAATTCATTCATTAAATCTGCCTGGTACTTAGTAGATACTTAATAAATGTTTTGATCTTCCTCCTGAGGCAAGCTTCCTTTTAGGTAAAGAAATACATTTGGTAAGATTTAAACAGAAAAGAAAACTGAAACCCATAAAGTTCAAATAATTTCACACCAAAGGTAAGCATCAGAGTCAGTATATGTACCCATATCCTCTGAGTTCACAGCCAGTGATTATTCCTCTATACAGTGCTTCCCCTGCTTTAAAATGAGCAGGAGTGCATGACACTGAAGTAATTTTCATGTGAGTGGGTTCTGAATTGGATTTATAAACATGTAACCCTAAAGAGTTTGAGAATACAGAAAAAGGGATTAGGTTAGTGGAAGGTTGTTTTCCTCTAGTAAGACTTTGAGTTCCAAGATTCCTGGGGAATTTAGACATAGCACAGATCCACAAATTACCTCATGAGCCCAAATAGATTCATTTTAATTTCACATATATTTATTGGGTACCTATTATGTGTCATGTATCTTTAAAGTGATGGGTATAGAAAGAAAAAAATGAATTTGGTACTGCTTTCAAGGATTTCATTTTCCATGGATGGCATGATGGACAATGTGGACCTAGAAATGGAATGCTTATTTGGGGAGCAAGTGCTAGAACAGGTTGACTAGAATAGAAAACATGCCTTTTTCATGCAATGGGAAGGCAGGCTACAAAAATAGAGAGTGCCAGATTGTGAAGGGTCTACAATGTCAAGCAGAAGGTTTTCCTCTTTGCTAGAGGTAATAGAAAATCACTGAAAATATTTGAATAATAGACTTGGGATATAAAATTCCATTTGCAACCATAAAGAGAGTTGTAGAGACCTAATGTGGATCAAGACATAGTATTGTCACCTTTTTTTTTGTTTGTTTACTTTTTCTTTTTCATGATTTTCAACCTTTTATTCTGATTTTTCTTGCATAAAATAAAAATATATAAAATATGTTTAAAAGTATTAATCTATATTAGATTGCTTGCTGTCTTGGGGAGAAAGGAGGTAAGAATAGAAGGGGAAAAATAAGAGCACAAACTCTTACTTAAATGAATGTATTTTGAAAAATAAAATATTATTGAGGGAAAATGAAAATATGGATATTTAGTTGACATAATAAGTTCTATAATTGAGAAACATTCATCCAGCATCTCTATGCTAGATGGCTATGAAAGGAAAAGCATTGGCAGCATGGAGAGCAACAAGGAAGTACTTACAATAGTAAATTAGAGAGGGGATGAGGGTTCTAATGATGGTATAGGCTGAGTACAGAGAAGAAGGATAAATGAGAAAGATGCTGTGGAAGTAAGAAGGAAAAACATTTTGACATTAATGGGATATGTAAAATGAGGAAAAAAGAAATGTCATTAGTTACTCCAAAGTAAAGAACTTTATAGAGTCAAAGGATTATGTCCCACTCAACAGAAATGGAGCAGTATGAAAGAAGAATGCATTTATTGGAAAGTGGATTCTCTATTGGTAATACTGACTTTGGACATTTTAATAGGACATCCAAGTAAAGATGCATGAGAGGCACTTGAACATAGGGGACAAGATTTCCAGAAATGAATTAGACCTCGTGCTATAGTCATCTGCATAGAGATGACAACTGAACTCATGGGGACTGAAAAAAATAAAAAAAAATGTAATCTTGGCTCTATGATGGGTTGGATGACAAGAACTGTGAGAAGAAAAATGAAACAAAAGAGAATTCTATATAATGATGAGAAAAACTGAAGGAAAGATGAGAGAGAAGCGAAAGAAAGTGCTGTTTTCATTCCCTCTATCTTCCCCAAAAAGAAAAAAAATTAAAGAGAAAATATTTTAAAATCCATGGGACAATGAATTCATTTTAAGAAATTTATAAACATTTAATAATCATAGGAGTTATTATTAGTCTTAAAAGAGCTGTGATTGGATGCTATTATTTTATCCATTTTACAGATAAAGGAAACATGGTTAAAAAAGATGAAATGATTTGCCCATGCTTCCATAGCAAGTTGATGTCTGAGGCAGGAACTCATATCATCCTGACTCAGGTCCAAATCTCTGTTCACTTTTATAAAGGTAGCTAATGAACAACTTCATCAAAAATAGGACATGCCAGAGTAACCTTTCAAGGTTGGTGTCATTAATTTATTATATCCAGGGATTGCTGAAGAGCAAGTTTACCTAGAATTCAGCAAAACATTTGATGAAGTATCTTATACCTTTATTGTAGAGAAAAGGAAAGAGCTATGTAGACTGCATGAAATTAAAATAGGCAGTATCTAGAGTTTGTTGAATGATTAAAATTTTTAAAAAAGTCATTAGTAGTTTTATTTCACCTTTTCTGGAAATATGAATCCAGTGCTCTAATTAGCTATATTTAGCCCTATATTTCTAGTGAATTAGATGAAGATATATATGGAGTTCTTATCCAATTTGCAGATCGCACAAAGCTGAGGGGAAAGCAAGTACACTGGAGGACATAATAAGAATCATAAGATTTAGACATTCTAGATTATTGCATTAAAACTCAATACAAACAAATTATATTTACACCTGAGTTAGAAAAAATCAACTCAATTTGAACAAAATGACAGAATTAGAAGATTGTTTGAAAAAAAATATTTGGTTAGGGGAATAATGGACATTGCAAGCTCATCAGTTAGTAGGATAGTATAGATGTCAAAAAATGTGTACAAGACATGTAGAAATAGTGAGAAGAGCATTACATTGCACAATTTTCTCATCAGATCTCATCTGGAATATTAAGTTCAGTCCTAGGTGACATCATTAAAGAGACATTGCCAAATAGGATGGAGTTGGCAATTATGGTGGAGATAGGGATTGAATCCATGTCCTAGGAGATATTAAAGGAACTGAGAAACTATATACTAGTGAAGAAAAGGTTCAGAAAAAGAGATGAGGCATGGAGGAGAATAGGATAGTTATCTTCAAGTATTTTAAATCCTATCATGGCAGAGTTCTATTTGGTCCCAAAGTACACAATCAGCAGAAATAGGTAGGGGTTTAAAAATAGACAAATTTAGACTTGATGACAGAAAAGAAAGTAAACAACCAAAAACTTCTCAACAGTTACTTTATTCCAAAATTGAATCAGCTCTCTTGAGTCAATGGATCCTTTTTCATTGGAGTCTTCAAATAGAGGCTGAATGATTGCTGATTTTGGGGTATGTCATGCTTGGGGTTTCTTTCATTTATAGGTTTGATTAGTTGGTGAGCTCCTTAAGGGTGGACACTGTCTTTTCTCTTTTTTTGTATACATATCTTAATATAGTGCCGAAGAGAAAATAGGCACTTAATAAATGTTTATTGACTGGCTGAATTAGACTGGGGAATGATCAAACATATTACAGATGAAGGCAGTCACATAAATGTACCAATATTAGAACTAATCTGAATAAAAAAATGCAGTGTGGAGTTTGGAAACAAAATAAATTGTAACTCAGTGACAAAAATGTTTTTTTGTTTATAACCTATTATTTAACAAAAGTCAGTTAAATTGCATTGGAGTACTATGATAAAGGAAAAAAAAAATACATAAATGATTTGATGCCTCTACACTACATTTTTAACCGAATTGTTAATGTCCATTTCAAGTTTCTCTGTTTTATATACAGGTCTATCACATATCAGAAGCCAGGGATGCAAAACCATTCAGGGATAACATTATTCATCCTGCGGGGACTGACGGATGACCCTCAGGTGCAGATTTTTCTTTTTATCTTTCTCTTTCTTACCTATACATTGAGTGTTACTGGGAATCTGACTATTATCACCCTCACCTTGGTGGATCCCCACCTGAAAACCCCCATGTATTTTTTTCTTCGAAATTTTTCCTTTTTAGAAGTTTCATTCACAAGTGCCTGTATTCCCAGATATCTATACAGCATGTCAACTGGGGACAATACTGTGACCTATAATGCATGTGCCACTCAGATATTTTTTATCACTTTCTTTGGAGCAACAGAACTTTTCCTTTTGTCCTCCATGTCTTATGACCGCTATGTGGCCATCTGCAAACCACTGCATTACACAACCATCATGAGCAGTAAAGTCTGTTACCAGCTCATCCTGAGTTCTTTGTTGGGTTCACTGACCCTTATTCTCCCACCACTGAGCCTGGGCCTGCAGCTCGAATTCTGTAGTTCCAATGTTATTGACCATTTTGGCTGTGATGCATCCCCGGTTCTGAAGATTTCATGCTCTGATACAACTTTCTTAAAAAAGGTAATTGTGATTTTTGCTGTGCTATTACTCATGATAACATTAATCTTAGTGGTTTTATCTTATGCCTACATTGTCAGGACTATTCTAAAATTCCCCTCTGCCCAGCAAAGGAAAAAAGCTTTCTCTACTTGTTCTTCCCATATGATTGTGGTCTCTATGACTTATGGCACCTGCATCTTCATCTACATCAAACCACCTGGGAAGGAAGAGGTGGCTTTGGACAAAGTAGTATCAGTGCTTGTGACCTCAGTTGCCCCTGTGATGAATCCCTTTATTTACACCCTGAGGAACAAGCAGGTAATACAAGCCTTTAAGGACTTTGTGAAAAGGATGATATTTGTTGCCAAGTTATAGAGGAATCTTGAGTTCATGATAATAGACAGTACAGGCAAACATAACTAACCTTGTCTCTATCCAGGATTCCATCCCCTTTTACTTTCTCTTATTAATTCTTCACTTCTCTAGAGTCTTTATTTTTATCTGGTCTACTTTTCTCTTTCTTCAAGAAACACTCATTCTTCAGGCTTCCCTTTCTCCAACCTGAGTTTTCTTAAGCTCTTCCCTAACTCTTCCATTTAATTCACTTGTTTGGCCTGTGAAGTAAGGTTTGGACCACTGAAACGCTGAACCCACTTCTTGCCTCTGACAGAACATATACAGGAAATAAATTGTTGAAAAAGTTCTCAGAATTGGAAGGCTCCTTTGAATTATTTAGTCTTTCACATTTGCTGTTAGATTAATTACTTTTTCTGATGTCTAAACCTGTTACCCAGATTGCTCCCTTTGATCTGAACCTATATTCTCCCAAGGGAGGTTGGCTAAAGGGATATGGAATTGATGCCATCAAAACACCCCCTATACAAATATGATTAAATACATGTCTAATGAACCAAGTCCATCAGCAACTATTGCATTGCCCTTCAACTGGATAGTTTCTTCCTCATTTACATTCACTGTCTAAAAATTAGGTCTCTGACTTTTTCCTATAGTGTTTATTGATGACCTGACATTATTTGTTACCTTTTACCTCAAATTCTCTTCCAAACCCAAGTCCTGCACTGCTGTAGGATAGTAGGGTAGAAATAAATTGGATTTGCTGCCAAAGAACCTGAGTTCAAACCTTCATTTTGTGCCTATGCTTCTATAGATAAATCATTCAGTCTTACTGTGTTAATTTTTTATTCTGTAAAAATGAGATATCTTTCCTGTGTCAAACTCTTAATCATGTAAATCTGCTGGGATTTGAGCTGTTTATCTATAAATTGGACTATAGGTGTGAGTCTGGGCTTGCTAAAATTTGACATTTCACATTCTAATCAGGTCACAAGAGGTTTACCTTACTGGATCTCACTAGTCTCTCCATGGAAGCATACACCCTGAACACAAATTCAGGATTCATATTTGCTTCATCCTTGTTGGATGGAATAAGAAAGCTCTGACATTTAAGTCCTAGGTGAATTTTCAATTACTTTTTATAATTGCCGTATAGATTGACTTTATTATTTGAAATCAGAAAATGCATTTATTTTAATTCCAAGAATTATACCTTCACTGTGATCACAGAATTCTATGCATGGGACCAATATGATTTATACTATGACAAAGGGTTTGCTAAGGATAGCTCAAACCAGCTTCCTAAAGCCAATTGTTAGCCTTTTAGTGTGGGCATTTATAACTTGATAATTAGCAAATCTTCCAAATCAATTTCTTGTGTTTAATTGATTTTCCCTGGATTTAACAAAGTAATAGTGAAAACTTAATATAGATTAAACTGAAAAGTATGCCTTCCATACTTACTTCTCCCCTATTCACCTGCATGCACTGGTTGTTACACCCACACCACTGCCCATATTTTATCTTATTCACCATTCTATGCTTTAGCCAGAATGTTTGAGGATCTCTATGATCCTTTCCATATTGATATCCTCCTTAAAACTAGTACATTCTCACTGAGACATCTCTAATTTATCACATATAAAAATCTATATTTATTTATCTTATAGGCGTATTGTTTGTTTACTGTCTTCCCAATTACATTGTGAGCTGAATCAACTGAAATAACAAAGATAGCCTATAAAAGCCTTAAATCAAGGTAACAGACCTGTGTTCATTTGAATCACATACATTTATTGGTACTGTATCCAGAAACTCACATTTATTTTTGTTTTTTGATCAGTCACAAAGACCTGTGCTCTTATTCTAGTTATGGTGTCATAGTCTTTTGGGGACCTAAACAAGGCTCTGTAATCTAGGTCATAGAGTTTCTCCGATGCCAACATCAGTGCTACCAGAGGGTTCTCATTGAAGTTTGTGAAAGATCTTAATATGATCCCTAAAACTTCCTAACTCTTCTGAAGCTAGAAAACAGTCTTAGAACTACACACAATATTGAAGTTACCACTAGTTCCTATATTCCTCTAGCAGGAAAAGATACTCTATACACTGACCAGAAAGAATACCTTCTGGAGATTTAAAAAACAAAACAAACCAAAAAAAAACCTGACACAATATGAGCACTTCCATTGTCCTTTTTAGTCTGTGAGAACAATTGAGATCCTTTGTTTATGCAAAACAATTTTGAGAGCACTTTTCATAATCTTATGTGTGCATGTGTGTGTATTACTTGTACAACGTGAAGAACAATGTTGGCTTTCTGAAAATTTTGACAGGCTTGAGCATTTTACTCTTGTTTGTTTTGTATTAGAATTTTTATAAGCAGAGGTCATAACTATTTTGACAACTGAAATATAGATGATTGTCTATATTTTCTCCATCTTCTGAGAAATCAAACTCAGTAGTGATTATAGCACAGAAGTGTATAATTCACATATTTAATATATAGGTTTCTTTGTGAATAATATAGTTTTAGGCTTATTTAACTAAGCAAAACAACACATGTATAAAAGATTTTCTCTGCATATTTTGGTTGGTCTCCATAAATCTTGGCAAGGAAGCCATGCTCAAATATTTCTTTCCTAGCAACTCAGCATCCAAAGAAGCCCTTGCTTCCCTCATTGCTTTTGTAAATGTAGGATGCAATGGTACTTATGATTTTCCTAACACCTTTCAGAAATAAAAAGTCTATGTAAACTTAAGGTTCAAAGACTTTCTAGGACTGATAATCTCTATGTATGATAGTTACACATCTCTCAGATTGGTTGAGATGACAGGAAAAGATAATGAAAATATTGGTAGGGGTGTTGGAAAACTGGAACATTAATACATTATTGGTGGAATTGTGAAATGATTCAACATTCTGGAGATCAATTTTGAACTATACCCAAAGGGCTATCAAAATCTGCATATTCTTGGATCTAGCAATATTTCTACTAGGCTTGTAGCCCTAAGAAATCACAAAGGAGGAAAAGGGACCTATATGTGCAAAAATGCCGCCCATTTTGCAATGGCAAAAAACTGGAAACTGACTTCAAAAATCTATGCTCCCTTTAAGAAAATGTTCCTTTGATTGGAAACTGAGAGGCTGCCCATCAGCTGAATAAGTTATGGTATATGAATGTTATGGAATATTATTGTTCTATAAGAAAGGATCAACAGGATGATTTCAGAGAGGCCTGGAGAGACTAAGTTATGTGAGGCTAATTGAAATGAGTAGTACCAGAAGATCATTGTATATGGCAATAGCAAGATTATATGGTGATCAATTCCCATGGATTGGCTCTTTTTTTTAAGCATGAGTAAACTTTTCATTAAACATATATACCAGGCACTGTGCTAAGTTCTGGATATACAAATATAAGAAAGAAGAAAGAAAGTACATGGCTTTAAGGAAAATACATTATTTTTTAAACATGGTAAAAATATATGTAAATTCAATATAAGCATAAATATTTATACAATTATATTGCTGTGCAAGAAAAATCCGATCAAAAAGGAAAAAAAAAACAGAAAGAAAATAAAATTCAAACAAACAACAAAAAGAAATGAAAATGCTATGTTGTGAATCATACTGTCCTCACAGTCCTCTCTGGGCATAGATGATTCTCATCATCACAAGATCCTTGGAACTGGTCTGAATCATCTCATTGTTAAGAAGAGGATATGACTCTTTTCAACAATGACATTATTCAGGCCATTTCCAAAGGTCGTTTGATGAAAAGAGCCATCTGCACCCAGTGTGAGGACTGTGGAGACTGAGTGTGGATTACAAACTAGCATTTTCACTCTTTTTGTTGCTGTTTGCTTATATTGTGTTTTCTCTCATTTTTCCTTTTATGATCTGATTTTTCTTGTGCAGCAATATAATTGTGGAAATATGTGAAAATAAGTATAGAAGAATTGCACATGTTTAAAATATTTTGGTTACTTACCAACTAGGGGAGGGAGTGAGGAGAAGGGAAGGAAAAATTTGGAACACAAAGTTTTGCAAGGGTAAATGTTGGAAATTAGATATGCATATGTTTTGAAAATAAAAAAAAAGTTTTAACAATAAAAAATAAAGAAAAAGAACTAGTTGGTAACACTTTTATTTGAACACATTGAGGTCAAGTTCCACATTTCTCATAGATATGAGCTACCATTAGTTGTTGTTAGATATCTTTCTTGTTTATATCACCACATTATCAATGATAGCAAAATAACCAAATTCCATAAAACTTTCTCACTCAAAAATAACAAAAAAAATCATACACCAAATATAAAATAAATAAATTCTGAATCTATCATTTTAAATAATGAGCACATATGAAATCCACCTATGCTTAAAACATTGTGAAATAATATTAAATAAATTAAATACTTAAAGCTCACAGATTATTTGTTGGGCACCATGAACATAAGCAATTTTGAAATCTGTGGTCCAGGGTTCATATGTCGGGAACCCTGCCTATTCCCTATGTGGCAATGACATCCAAAATACATCTTTCCCCTACAAGAAGTAGGATGCAATGATTCTTCTTAGCCATAAAAAAAATAGTGAAAAGAAAAGTAAGAAATTAGAATTGCAAAGTAGGCAAGAGGAGAAAGATCTTCTGCACATGAGGGAAAAGGTGCAACAAATCTCACTAGGGTTAGTTTCCTTTCTCTCCTGAATTTATGATATCAATTCAGTTGCTTCACAATTCTTATAAAACAATTTTAGGGAAAATAATAATGTTCATACTTGAGTTTCTACGTAGTAGAGTAAAGTGGAGCACTCAAAATTTTGACTAGGAATGCAAAGAAAACAATTAAAAGAAGCTCAATAGAGAAAATCTGCCTATTAATCTAATTCACAACCTTTGAGATAAAAGAGAAGCTGATAAATATAATTAAAAATGGGCAAAAAAAAACAAGAACAGTACCTAAATATTAAATTGTGAAGGAAATTAACACATGATATTAAACATCAATAAACACATGATGAAAAAGAGAATTCTGCCAACTTCCCAAAGATCATGGGAAAAAATGAATGATTCAAAAATGATATAAAAGGACTTATAATTGAAAAAATATTAAAATGAAGACACATCTCTTAATACAAATTAACATCAAACAACAATTAGTGAATTTAGGAGAAAGAACTCATGGCAATCTCTCTAAATAAAATCAAAATTATGAGGAAAAAAAATCACTGATTTTGAACAGAAAAATACAATTGAAAATGATTCAAGAGAAGAAAATTATCACAATATTAAGTGAACACATGAATATTATATAAGATAAAATCAATTATCTCAAACTAGAGTGTGCAAAGATTACTTAAGAGCCACATGGCTCTCATAAAAACATGATAAATAAATAAAAATCATGGATTTTGAGGTAGAGTCAAAATTCTAGAATGAAGAGTTACACTTCTCCTACAAAACAATTACAGAAAATCCCAAATTGAATTCTCAACAAAAAAGGCAACAAAAAGTTGGTATAAGTCGTTTACCCCAACTCTCCCCAGTCTAGCAAGTCTTGAAAAGATAGCAAAAGAGGTCTGCTGATACCCAAGGTACAGTCTGTCTGGGAGTTTAATATGCAGTGCATGGTACAAGAACAATAACTTGTGGGCCTTGGAGGTTTCAGTTATAACAATAACAGGAGCACCAACCTGCTGAAACTTACAGAGACATTAATGAAACTGAATTGCTGATCAGAAAGAGATTCCCTTGATATTGCTATGTTTCCCTTGACATGGGATTGGGTACCATTTTCCATTGCTGTAACCTATTATCTAATTTTGGAGGCCACTTCAGAAGGAAATTGTTGCATTCATGATAATTAAGGCATTACATCAGCATCAAAGAATAGGCCAGGAAGGAAGTGATGTGATTTTCCTCAGAATTAACAACATTTTGGAAGGACTAAAAATCTATAGTTCCTTTGAGAAAGCTTAAGGAGAGTCTCATCATACCTCCAACCCCCCATATATCCCTGAATTGAGCAAAATTCAATTCTAACATAAAATCCAAAATTAAGACATATATTCCAGAAATGAACAAACAACAAAAAAATCAAGCTAACTCCAAGACACTATGGTGATGGAGAGATGAAGACATAAAGTAAGGAGTAAACAATGACTTTATAAAAAAAAAATCTACAAACACAACCTCAAAGAAAAATGCGTACTAGACATAAACCCAGCAAAAATTTCTAGAACCATTAAAATGTTTTAAAAAGAGTAAAATGATTATAAACATTTTTTAAAATTAGAATAAATGAGAAAAGAAATGATAGAGATAGAAGGAAATTATTCAAATAAAACAAACTATTTGGTAAAAGAGGCCCAAAAATTCTAAAGATAATAACTCAATTAAGATTTTTGATAAGGTGATAAAAGAGGCACAGAAAAAAATAACAATTCTATTTTTTAGTAGAATTGGTTGAATAGAAGATATGACTTTATGAGATGTTAAGCAACAGTAAAACAAAATCAAAAGACTGAAAACTAGGGGTGATGAGCTGAAATAACTTATAGGAAGGAAAGAATTATGGGAAGATGCCAGAGTAAATTGGTAAATTTCAACCTTTTTTAGATTTCCCTCACAAACAAAAATTGTGTCTCAGGATGAATATAGACTAGTGAAAAATCAAGAAGACTTGGGGCAGAATAGAGTTTCTCCTAGTACACAAACCTAAGAAGATCTGAAGAAAGACCTCAGGCCAGGGACTAACTAGTGTGAAATGCAAATACTTGCTGGCTAATTCCATCCCAGGAGCCAGTTGGGTTTGCCTGAAACCTCAGCAGGAACCACAAAACTTTTTACCTCCTGGACTGTGAGTGAGTAAGAGATCTAAGTGAACCTCAGCTGATTAGGAACACCAGGCCTAGCAGGCCTAGCTGCTTTGTGGAGACATAGCCCTAGGTAAGAAGGAACCAGGAATGCAGAGGCAGTGGAGCAGGGATGCTTTTGACTATGTACACATGTGGGGGGGGGACTTCTTGGTTTGGGATTTCTGGTCAGATGGAAAAGCTGAACTGAAGCTAGAAGTACCATTTCCCCCATTGCACAAGTAGTTACATGAATACTTCTCATTTAAAAAGGGGAAAGAAAGAGAACTTGCAAAGAAGTAACTTACTATGGTAATAGTGAAGACCAGGATTCATCTTAAGAAGAAGTTTAAAAAAAAAAAAACTTTTTCTATCCCAAAGAGTAACATTAAATTATTTCCTGACCAGAGAGAATTTATAGAACTCAAAAAAGAATTTAAAAATCAGATGAGGCCCATTGAGGAAAACTAAAAAACAAAAAACAAAATTACGGAAAAAAGTAGAAAAGGAGGTACAAAGTCTCACAGATGAAAATAACTCTTTGAAAATTAGAATTGGGGATGGCTGCATGGAGGAACACAGATGCTTAAGCTCTCCATTTTCTCTCAGAACTTACTTCATGACAAGCCTCAGAATTAATGCTTGACCAGAAAAGAAACCCACAAATAATCACCAAGAGAAGAAATCCTTGAAATTTGCTAGAGAAGGTCTGTGTTTGATTGGGGGAGGGGATGAACAAGCTGGGCACAAACTGAGGGCAGGCAGCAAGAGCAAGGCATACACCTCACACTGTGCAGACCAGAGGGGGGAGGGATGCAATCTCTTCTGATTCTTCGAAAAGACTTTTACCTCAGTGTGGATGTTACCTTTTGGCAGCAAGCCAAGAGCAGCAGAGAAGGTGTAAACACCAGAAGTGAAGAAAAAAACCCCAGAAAGCTAGCACCTCTTAGGACCCGGCCACCCCCACCCCCACTGGGAGTGATTCAGCACATTCTCAGAGTGCAGACTCAGCACAGCCATCACTGTCCTGTTAGTACCTCGCTGCTGTCTCCCATAGTCTGTAGAGGAAGCCTGGTAACACCATCCAGCCCCATCCTCCCCCAGAAACAGACCAATTGGTTCTCTTGTCAATTTCTTTCCTTCCATTCCCCCTCTGACAAAATGAACAAAAAATTTAAAAGGGCAATAACCACTGACAGCTTCTGTATGGAGAGAGAGCAGACTTCAAACCCTGAGGAGACTAAAAGCAGACTGTCTCCAGAGGAATCCCCTAAGCGGGATATGATCTACTCCTCAATGCAAAAGACTCTCATAGAGGAAATCAAAAAGGCTCTCACAAGAGAGCTAGAAGAGAAATGGGAAAAGGAAAGGGAAGCTTGCAAGAGAGTCTGGAGAAGTCATCCCAGGCATTTAAAGACAGAGTGGATAAAGAAATCAAATCATTGAAAAACAAAATTAGTGAATTAGAAAAGGTAAACAACTCCAAGGAAAACAGGATTAGTGATCTTGAAAGAGAAAACAATTCTATAAAAAATAAAATGGATGAAATGGAAAAAAATTCCGTAGAAGAAAAAAACTCACTTAAAAACTCAATTAGACAATTACAAAAAAAATATAAAAAAGTGAGTGAAGAAAATACATCATTGAAAATTAGACTCAAACAAGTAGAAATGAATGACTCAAGGAGAAACCAAGAAGTAGTCAAGCAAAACCAGAAAAATGAAAAAATTGGAAACAATGTCAAGTACCTTATTGGAAAGACAACGGACCTGGAAAACAGATCCAGGAGAGACAATTTGAGAATAATCAGACTCCCTGAAAAATGTGAGGAAAAAAAGAGCCTGGACACTATTTTCCAGGAAATTATCAAAGATAATTGCCCAGATGTTTTTGGAAACACAGGGTAAAATAGACATTGAAAAAATTCATCGATCACCTACTGAAAGGCACCCTAAAATCAAAACGCCAAGAAATATAGTGGCCAAGTTCAAGAACCATCAGACAAAGGAAAAAATATTGGAAGCTGCTAGAAAAAAGCAATTCAGATATGGAGGAGCCACAATAAGGATAAGCCAGGATCTAGCAGCATCCACATTAAAAGAATGAAGAGCCTGGAATATAATATTCCGAAAGGCTAAGGAACTTGGTATGCAGTGAAGAATAACTTACCCAGCAAGAGCATGGTTTTCCATGGAAGAAGATGCGCATTTAACGAAATAAATGAATTCCATCTATTCTTTTTTTTTTAAAGTTTTCTATTTTAAAAACATATGCATAATTTTCAACATTCACCCATACAAAACCTTGTGTTCCAAATTTTTTCTCCCTCCCTTCCCCCATCCTTTCTTCTAGATCACAAGTAATCCAATATTATATGTAGGTTTTAAATGAATGAAAAAAATTGCAATATTAAAGGGAAAAAAAGTTTACATAGTGTTCCTTATTCTTTTTTTTATAATTTTTTTCACAGTATATATGCATGAGTAATTTTTAAAAATAATATTACCCCTTGTATTCATTTTTCCAAATTATCCCCTCCCTCCCTCTACTCCTTCCCATTGATGACAGGCAATCCCATACATTTTACATATGTTACAATATAACCTAGATATAATATATGTGTGTAAATACCATTTTCTTGTTGCACATTAAGTAACCTGGGTAGATAGACAGTAGTGCTAACAATTTACATTCACTTCCCAGTGTTCCTTCTCCAGGTGTAGTTGTTTCTGTCCATCACTGATCAACTGGAAGTGAATTGGATCTTCTTTATGTTGAAGATATCCACTTCCATCAGAATATATCTTCATACAGTATTGTTGTTGAAATGTACAGCGATCTTCTGGTTCTGTTCATTTAACTCAGCATCAGTTCATGTATGTCTCTCCAAGCCTCTCTGTATTCCTCCTGTTGGTCATTTCTTACACAGCAATAATATTCCATAACATTCATATACCATAATTTACCCAACCATTCTCCAATTGATGGACATCCATTCATCTTCCAGTTTCTGGCCACTACAAAAAGAGCTGCCACAAACATTTTGGCACATACAGGTCCCTTTCCCCTCCTCAGTATTTCTTTGGGATATAAGCCCAATAGCAGCAATGCTGGATCAAAGGGTATATACAGTTGGATAACTTTTTGGGCATAGTTCCAAATTGCTCTCCAGAATGGCTGGATTCTTTCACAACTCCACCAGCAATGTATTAGTGTCCCAGTTTTCCCACATCCCCTCCAACATTCATCATTATTTGTTCCTGTCATCTTAGCCAATTTGACAGATGTGTAGTGGTATCTCAGAGTTGTCTTAATTTGCATTTCTCTGATCAGTAGTGATTTGGAACACCCTTTCATATGAGTGGATATAGTTTCACTTTCATCATCTGAGAATTGTCTGTTCATATCCTTTGACCATTTATCAATTGGAGAATGGTTCGGTTTCTTATATAGGGTCAGTTCTCTATATATTTTGAAAATGAGACCTTTGTCAGAATCTTTAACTTTAAAAATATTTTCCCAATTTGTCACTTCCCTTCTAATCTTGTTTGCAATAGTATTGTTTGTACAGAAACTTTTTAGTTTGATGTAATCAAAATCTTCTATTTTGTGATCAATAATGATCTCTAGTTCTCCTCTGGTCATAAATTCATTCCTCCTCACAGGTCTGAGAGGTAGACTATTCTCTGTTCCTCTAATCTATTTATTATCCCATTCTTTATGCCTAAATCATGGACCCATTTTGATCTTATCTTGGTATATGGTGTTAAGTGTGGATCCATATCTAATTTCTGCCATACTAATTTCCAGTTTTCCCAACAGTTGTTTCCAAATAATGAATTTTTATCCCTAATGTTGGTATCTTTGGGTTTGTCAAAGACTATACTGCTATAGATGTACCCTTTTTGTCCTTTGTATCTAATCTGTTCCACTGATCGACCGGTCTATTTCTTAGCCAATACCAAATGGTTTTGGTGACTGCTGCTATATAATATAGCTTTAGATCAGGTACACTTAGACCACCTTCATCTGACTTTTTTTTCATTAGTTCCCTTGCAATTCTCGACCTTTTATTCTTCCATATGAATTTTGTTGTTATTTTTTCTAAGTCATTAAAATAGTTTCTTGGAAGTGTGATTGGTATAGCACTAAATAAATAGATTAGTTTGGGGAGTATTGTCATCTTTATTATATTTGCTTATATGTTTTGAAAAATAAAAATCTATTATTATTAAAGGTAAAAAAAAGGACTAGGCTCTGTTCCAAAAATTTTAAATGATTTCAGAGAGGCTTGGAAAGACTTTCATGAACTAATGCTAAGTAAAATGAGCAGAACGAGGAGATCATTGTACACAGCAATAGAAATATTATACAATGATCAATTCTGATAGATGTGGCTTCTTCAACCCAAACCAGTTCCAAATGTTCAGTAATGAACAGAGCCATCACCTAGAGAGAGGACTTTGGGAACTGAGTGTTGTTCACAACATAGAATTCTCACTATTTTTGCTGTTGTTTGTTTGCATTTTATTTTCTTCATCATTTTTTTCTGGTTTGAGTTTTCTTATACAGCAAGATAATTGTATAAATATGTATGCATATATTGGATATAACATATATTTCTATCATATTTAACATAAAAAATGAGTTCTCCCAGAAGCTTTAATATTGGGGTTTATCATACACTATATTACAATATTCTTTTACTATGTTCCACTGATCAACCATGCTATTTCTTAGCCATTACCAAAAGTATGCTGTTTTATTACATAGTTCTAGATCTGGTGTAGATGAACTATCTTTCCTGCATTTTTGCCCATTAAATTCCTCGATATACTGAACCATTTGTCATTCCATATTAAGTTATTGTTTTTCTAGCTATTTGAATTAATTTACTATACAAAAGAACATTTATTCAAGTAGAATATCAGAATTTTATTCTATTCTATATTCTAATACAATATATTACATAATTATTATGTTAGCTCAGCCTACCTATGAGCAATTAGTACTTTCCAATTATTTAAATATCCCTTTATTTGTGTGAAAAGTTTTTTGTAATTGTATTCATACATTTCCTGGTAGAATCCCAAATAATTTTTTTTTTAATTTTTCCCCTCCTTCCCTCCACCCCCTCCTCTAGATGGCAGGCATTCCCATACATATTAAATATCTTATAGTATATCCTAGGTACAATGTATATGTGCAGAAATGAATTGTGTTGTTGTTGTTGCAAAGGAAGGATTGTATTCGGAAGGTAAAAATAATCTGGGAAGAAAAACAAAACAAAACCAAACCAAACAAAACAATGCTCACAGTTTGCACTCATTTCCCAGTGTTCCTTTTCTGGATGTAGCTGATTCTGTCCATCGTTGATCAATTGGAATTGGATTAGCTCTTCTCTATGTTGAAGATATCCACTTCCATCAGAATACATTCTTTTTTAAATTAATTTTTATAATTATGATATTTTCTTTGACAGTACATATGAATAGGTAATTTTTTTTTTTTTTTTACAGCATTATCCCTTGTACTCCTTTCTGTTCCGAATTTTTCCCCTCCTTCCTTCCATCTCTCCTCTAGATGGCAGGCATTCCCATACATATTAAATATCTTATAGTATATCTTAAGTACAATATATATGTGCAGAACCGAATTTTGTTGTTGTTGTTGTTGCAAAGGAAGGATTGTATTCACAAGGTAAAAATAATCTGGGAAGAAAAACAAAACAAAACAAAACAAAACAAAACAATGCTCACAGTTTTCACTCATTTCCCAGTGTTTCTTTTCTGGATGTAGCTGATTCTGTACATCGTTGATCAATTGGAATTGGATTAGCTCTTCTCTATGTTGAAAAAGCATTTGATAAAATCCAACATCCATTCCTACTAAAAACGCTTGAGAGTATAGGAACAAATTGACTATTCCTTAGAATAATCAGGAGCATATATTTACGACTGTCAGTAAGCATAATATGCAATAGAAATAAACTGGAAGCTTTCCCAGTAAGATCAGGAGTGAAACAAGGTTGCCCACTATCACCATTACTATACAATATAGTACTAGAAACGCTAGCCTTGGCAATAAAAGCCGAGAAAGATTCAAGGAATTAGAGTAGGAAATGAGAAAATCAAACTATCACTCTTTGCAGATGACATGATAATATACTTAGAGAACCCCAAAGACTCTGGTAAAAAGCTATCAGAAATAATTCAGAATTTTAGCAAAGTTACAGGATACAAAATAAATCCACATAAATCCTCAGCATTTTTATGTACCACCAACAAAATGCAACGGGAAGAAATACAAAGAGAAATTCCATTTCAAAAAAACTGTTGAGAGTATAAAATATTTGGAAATCCATCTACCAAAGAATAGTCAGGAATTATATGAGAAAAATTATGAAACACTTGCCACAAAAATAAAGTCAGATTTAAATAATTGGAAAGACATTCAGTGCTCTTGGATAGGTCGAGTGAATATAATAAAGATGACAATACTCCACAAACTAATCTATTTATTTAGTACTATACCAATCACACTTCCAAGAAATTATTTTAATGACCTAGAAATAATAACAACAAAATTCATATGGAAGAATAAAAGGTCGAGAATTGCAAGGGAACTAATGAAAAAAAAAGTCAGATGAAGGTGGTCTAGGTGTACCTGATCTAAAGCTATATTATATAGCAGCAGTCACCAAAACCATTTGGTATTGGCTAAGAAATAGACTGGTCGATCAGTGGAACAGATTAGATACAAAGGACAAAAAGGGTACATCTATAGCAGTATAGTCTTTGACAAACCCAAAGATACCAACATTAGGGATAAAAATTCATTATTTGGAAACAACTGTTGGGAAAACTGGAAATTAGTATGGCAGAAATTAGATATGGATCCACACTTAACACCATATACCAAGATAAGATCAAAATGGGTCCATGATTTAGGCATAAAGAATGAGATAATAAATAGATTAGAGGAACAGAGAATAGTCTACCTCTCAGACCTGTGAGGAGGAATGAATTTATGACCAGAGGAGAACTAGAGATCATTATTGATCACAAAATAGAAGATTTTGATTACATCAAACTAAAAAGTTTCTGTACAAACAATACTATTGCAAACAAGATTAGAAGGGAAGTGACAAATTGGGAAAATATTTTTAAAGTTAAAGATTCTGACAAAGGTCTCATTTTCAAAATATATAGAGAACTGACCCTATATAAGAAACCGAACCATTCTCCAATTGATAAATGGTCAAAGGATATGAACAGACAATTCTCAGATGATGAAAGTGAAACTATATCCACTCATATGAAAGGGTGTTCCAAATCACTACTGATCAGAGAAATGCAAATTAAGACAACTCTGAGATACCACTACACATCTGTCAGATTGGCTAAGATGACAGGAACAAATAATGATGAATGTTGGAGGGGATGTGGGAAAACTGGGACACTAATACATTGCTGGTGGAGTTGTGAAAGAATCCAGCCATTCTGGAGAGCAATTTGGAACTATGCCCAAAAAGTTATCCAACTGTGCATACCCTTTGATCCAGCATTGCTGCTATTGGGCTTATATCCCAAAGAAATACTGAGGAGGGGAAAGGGACCTGTATGTGCCAAAATGTTTGTGGCAGCTCTTTTTGTAGTGGCCAGAAACTGGAAGATGAATGGATGTCCATCAATTGGAGAATGGTTGGGTAAATTATGGTATATGAAGGTTATGGAATATTATTGCTCTGTAAGAAATGACTAGCAGGAGGAATACATAGAGGCTTGGAGAGAATTACATCAACTGATGCTGAGTGAAATGAGCAGAACCAGAAGATCGCTGTACACTTCAATGTTGTATGAGGATGTATTCTGATGGAAGTGGATATCTTCAACATAAAGAAGATCCAACTCACTTCCAGTTGATCAAGGATAGACAGAAACGACTATAGCCAGAGAAGGAACACTGGGAAGTGAATGTAAATTGTTAGCACTACTGTCTATCTACCCAGGTTAATTATACCTTCGGAATCTAATATTTAATGTGCAACAAGAAAATGGTATTTACACACATATATTGTATCTAGGTTATATTGTAACACATGTAAAATATATGGGATTGCCTGTCATGAGGGGGAGGGAGTGGAGGGAGGGAGGGGTTAATTTGGAAAAATGAATACAAGGGATAATGTTATTTAAAAAATTACTCATGCATATATAATGTCAAAAATTATAAATAAAATTTAAAAAAAAAGAAAATATTCAGAACTTTAGCAAAGTTGCAAAGTTGCAGGATACAAAATAAATCCATATAAATCCTCAGCATTTTTATACATTACCAACACAATCCAATAGCAAGAGATACAAAGAGAAATTCCATTTAAAACAACTGTCGATAGTATAAAATATTTGGGAATATATCTATGAAAGGAAAGTCAGGAAGTATATGACCAAAATTACGAAACACTTGCCACAAAAATTAAGTGAGATTTAAATAATTGGAAAGACACTCAGTGCTCTTGGATAGGCTGAGTGAATATAATTAAGATAAAAATACTCCCTAAACTAATCTATTTTTTAATGTTATACCAATCACACTCCCAAGAAACTATTTTAATGACCTAGAAAAAATAACAACAGAATTCATATGGAACAATAAAAGGTCGAGAATTTCAAGAGAAGTAATGAAAAAAAAAATAAATGAAGGTGGTCTAGCTGTACCTGATCTAGAACTATATTATAAAGCAACAGTCACCAAAACCATTTGATATTGGCTAAGAAATAGACTAGTTGATCGGTGGAATAGGTTAGGTTCACAGGGCAAGATAGGGAATAAAAATAGCAATCTAGTGTTTGATAAACCCAAAGATCCCAAATCTTGGGATAAGAATTCATTATTTGACAAAAACTGCTGGGAAAACTGGAAATTAGTATGGCAGAAACTAGGCATGGACCCACATTTAACACTACATACTAAGATAAGATAAAAATGGGTCCAAGATTTAGGCATAAAGACCGAAATCATAAATAAATTGGAGGAACATGGGATGGTTTACTTCTCGGACTTGTGGAGAAGGAAGGAGTTTGTGTCCAAGGGAGAACTAGAGACCATTATTGATCACAAAATAGAAAACTTTGATTACACCAAATTAAAAAGTTTCTGCACAAACAAAACTAATGCAAACAAGATTAGAAGGGAAGTAACAAATTGGGAAAACATTTTTACAGTTAAAGGTTCTGATAAAGGCCTCATCTCCAAAATATACAGAGAATTGACTTTAATTTATAAGAAATCAAGCCATTCTCCAATTGATAAATGGTCAAAGGATATGAACAGACAATTTTCAGATGAGGAAATTGAAACTATTTCCACTAATATGAAAGAGTGTTCCAAATCATTATTGATCAGAGAAATGCAAATTAAGACAACTCTGAGGTATCATTACACACCTGTCAGATTGGCTAAGATGACAGGAACAAATAACGATGAATGTTGGAGGGGCTGTGGGAAAACTGGGACACTGATACATTGTTGGTGGAGTTGTGAAAGAATCCAACCATTCTGGAGAGCAATCTGGAATTATGCCCAAAAAGTTATCAAAATGTGCATACCCTTTGACCCAGCAGTGCTACTACTGGGCTTATATCCCAAGGAAATACTAAAAAAAGAAAAGGGACCTGTATGTGCCAAAATGTTTGTGGCAATCCTTTTCGTAGTGGCTAAAAACTGGAAAATGAATGGATGTCCATCAATTAGAGAATGGTTGGGTAAATTATGATATATGAATGTTATGGAATATTATTGTTCTGTAAGAAATAACCAACAGGAGGAATATAGAGAGGCTTGGAGAGACTTACATCAACTGATGCTGAGTGAAACGAGCAGAACTAGGGGATCATTATACACTTCAACAATGATCCTGTATGAGGATGTATTCTGATGGAAGAGGATATCTTCAACACAGAGAAGAGTTAATCCAATTCCAATTGATCAATGATGGACAGAATCAGCTACATCCAGAAAAGGAACATTGGGAAATGAGTGTAAACTGTGAGCATTGTTTTTTCATTTTGTTTTGTTTTGTTTCTCTTCCCAGATTATTTTTACCTTCCGAATACAATCCTTCCTTTGCAACAACTACAACAAAATTCGCTTCTGCACATATATATTGTACTAGGACATACTATAAGATATTTAATATGTATGGGAATGCCTGCCATCTAGGGGAGGGGATGGAGGGAAGGAGGAGAAAAACTCAGAACAGAAGGGAGTACAAGGGATAATGTTGTAAAAAAAATTACCTATGCATATATACTGCCAAATAAAATGTTATAATTATAAAAATTAATAAAAATATTAATCAAAAAAGATAATTAGGAAAGTTACATTTTACTAAAATATATCATTAACAATGCAGTGATATAAAAGTCATAGCAAATTTCTCTGACAAATATCTGAGGAAATGAGTCAATTTCATAAAAAGGAGCCATACTCCCATAGTCAAATGATTAAATCATAATGGAAGAAATTAAATCTATCTAAAATGAATAATATAATGAAAAAAAAGTGAAGAATGGGAAACATTGAAATCCAGAATGTTTTATTTTTATTTCCTTTTTAATGTTTTTCCATGCTCTTTTAAAAATTTCATCTTTTCTATTTCATATAGCAAATAGATTTATTCTGAAAGAAATAAAAAAGCAAATTAAGAGTAAAATATCAGCACTACTTCTAAAATAAATACTTCTCAAATGCTTCTCAAACGTCTGAAAATTTATGAATGTACAATACTTGTGGTATTCTGATACTTTCATGAAGCTATTGTCTCAATATTTGTATCAATCTTTGATAATTCGCTAGGATATTCTATCATAACCAAATAAGGATAGTGTTATATCCCCTTTTCCTATCTCTATTTTTTCCCCTTACTGCTATTATTATTATTTCCAGATGTATGTAAAATAATAGTGGGGATAGGTGGTATCTTTGTTTTACTCCCATATTTATTGAAAAATTCTAATTATTTCTATTTTACATGATGATTTCTTCTGGTTTTAGATAAATGATTTTTGTGATCTTAAAAGGAAAGGGCCCTGTAGATTTCTTGTCATTACTGTTTTAGCATAAAAGCTAAAGGTTTTTTTTTTCTGTAGCTATTAAGATAATAATGTGATGTGTAATCATTTTATTTTGAATATCATTCTGTTGATTTTTTTCCTTTAATAATCAACTATTTTACTATCCCTTGTATAAATCCTATGCTAAGCTTTGTGAATCTGTATGCTTGTAAGTTAATGACCTTATTACATAAAGGGAAAAAATTAAAATATCCAGATTTTTTGAATGGGAAAAATGATCCAAAGAAATGAAAATTCTCTCAAATCACACCTGGACAGTTGTGTTAAGATATAGTTTATATCAATAAGCATCAATTAAGTGCCTCCTATGTGCCCAGCATTGTTTGTTTTACAAGAATCTTTCATTTTATCCACACAACAATCTTTTAGAATAGGTAGCCTTCTGAGTTTAAAAAAAAAAAAAAAGGATAATTGAGATCAGAGTTAGTTAAAGGATCTTTTAGTAGGAATTGGACTTTGAATTGAACTTTGTGAGTCCATGCCATTAATTGTAAAAGTTAAAGTCTTGTACTGTGTTGTGTGTGTTTTTGACCTTTCTTGACATGAGAGTGACCTTAGCTTTCACATGAATTGAATTGAAGTGAGGCAGAGCTGCTCAAAGTCATCAGCCACACTCCTCTAGAGTCATTAAAGTCCAATCAGAAAACAAGTCAAGATGATTGGTAATGCCCAGCAGGCAGTGAATGGCCATTTCTTGAAGGGTTAGAGACACTAAGGTTAGATGTCAGCTAAAAGTTATATGAGAAGCAAAGTAATGGCAAATAGCTTCTTGAATTTGTAGTTATATTGACCTTCTTTGCCAGTATCCCTACATCTTTGACATAGGAAATTGAAAGACATATGGAAAAATTAGGTCCTTACAGCATTAAAGAAAAGCTTATGGATAGTTAGTTTTGTGGTTGGAGTGATTGATTTGATATAGTGAGTATAGTCAGAGAATAAGAGAGACTACATCATCATTGAGAATCTGTACAATACATGGAAGAGGAGAGAGAATTACTCTCTGAATGAGTTTGGGGGTATTTTCCTGGAGAGAACCTAACCTATCCATATGTGAAAAAGAGTGACTAAAGGAATATAGGAAAGAGCATATAGAATCCAGATGTGGAGGGAAAATACTTCATCTATGAGTCCCTACAGGAGAGAGCTGTATTTTTCATTGTGGTAGATGAAGAAAATCAAAGTTATAACTAGATAGAGGTTGGCATCCACATTTCCAATTCTCTTGGACAGAATATATTTATAAAAATAGCATATGCATTTCTAACAAAAAAGGAGAAACTTCAGAATCTCATAAAATTACTGATAGGGATTCTTTACCAATATGATATACCCTGGGAACTCTTCAATAGATTTTCCCCTGAATTGAGACTAAGAACTGCTTAGATAATGTGGGAAGGAAAAATGAGCTCAATTCTACCACTTGTCTTTAATCTTGAGCAGCTCAAAACTGTGTCTGATATTATTATTGTATTTTCCTGTCTCTATAGGTAACAACATCATAGTACTTTTAGAAAGATTTTTGTCAAAGTTAATTGCATTGGAGATTCATTAGTGACTTTTGAACTTGGATCCTCAGGGACCTTTTTGTTTATGCTATTGGTCCCCAGGCACCTGTAGCAGGTGAGACAGATGCAACAAATGTCTTCTGCTCTTAGTGTGCTGTATAGAGGGAAACCTGTCTCCCTCTCAGACAAATGAAAACTTCTCTGTCCCTAACAAAAGCAAACCATGAAGTCCCCTGCCACTGATGATGGTTCAGTCTTCTTTTCTGATACAGAAAGCTCATAGAAACATTTCCTACTTTTAATTTGGGACAGTTTAGAGGTGATAAGAATTAGAGAAAATCAGAGCAATACTTTTGTATGCCTACTTAAGAGAGCTCTATCCCTTATCCATTCTGCTTATGAATTTTTGTGTGTATATGATAGTGGGACGAGAAGGACATATATGTTTCTCTCCTAACACAGTGATATTGTCTTCCACTTGTATCAGGATCAACTATGGTTACAAATACCAGTGTGATGTAAGTCTGGTCATAAAAGTAAAAGTAAGTATAAAAAGTTTGTGATACCAGCACTTGTTCCTTTTTGAAACTATGGGAATGGAAAGGGTATGGCTATTTCTCCTCTATAAGGATAAAATCTGTTTAAGATAATTCAACAAGTTGTATGTTTTTTAAATTTTTAGAATGAAATCCAGCAACCATTCCTGAGAGATTATTATTTTTCTGCATTATATGACTGCTCTTAATTTAGCCTTTCAATGAGAGTAGAATCACTGGACTAGCTTTTTATGTAGGGGATTGTCTATGTGATTAAGACCTTCCCAAAGCTTTCTCCATTATTTGTTTGAAGCACATGACTCAAAATTCCAATTATTTCCTCTAAATGACCGTGCTCTTTCATTTAAGGAAGGCAATTTTGGGAGAGCTGACACATTAGGTGGCACTGATTAAATGATGGGAATGTGAATAGTTAAGATATCCCTTCCATCTAATGTTTGATGAGGACCAGAGATCTGAAATAAAAGGCATTTTGTTGGGGTAAGAAAGAATGGTAATATTACTATAAATAAGGAAGAAAGAATTCTAGATTTAGTATGAGATGCCAAGAGACTTACAAAAATAAATTAACTTCACATTTCTATAGAAAAGAGAATTGTATGGGATGACACAATGGGCATTGGGCTTGAAAGGATTGAGATTATACAAACAACAGGAAGAGAGACTCAGAGACAACTTTTGAGGAGAAATGAAATATGCAATAATCATATATCTAACCAATTAAAATCACTCATTGCTACCTCCCTGTAATGGCATCTACAACACCTGAATGATGCATTATGTGAAATGTGCATATATAATCTTGACTGAAACATAGAATCCCCATTTCTGAAGACTTGAGAGAAGTTCCCTTTAAGGAACTTTGTAGGAGTATTTTATAACAACCAAAAAAAAAAAACTCCACTTCCACAACTAATTAGGTTATTTTGAGGAAGCCTATTCCATTTTTAACATGGAAAAAAATTGGATATATATAGGAAACATATAGCTACTGGATCATATTAATTAGTGATGAGATACAACTGTGAATAGGTCTTGCTGCAAACAGAAATTGATTCCTTGTCATATAACCTTAATTAGATGATAGATGTCTCCTCTGTCTTCACAGATTATTCATGTTAGGATACATCTATCAAGATGGCTTCATCAGCAAAAGGAGATGCTTGCTTATTTTTTATTTCCAATAACCCTGTAATAGAGTAACCCTGTTACTCTCTAAAGTGAGGTTAGAGACAAAATGTACACTCATCAGAATAAGACTCCTGCAGGAACCTTTTCACTGCAAATAGGCTGCCACCTCTAAGTAGGAAAAGAGAAATTTCTGGATTTTGCTACTCCCCTATTAGACTGTGTGAGATTTTGAGAGCAGACTTTTATGTTTCACAACTAACATAGTATTATGAGCCTGTCATATAATAGGAACTTAAAAATGATTACTGGCTGAGTGACTCTTCTTGCTCTCTAGATCTTAAAGCACAATTTTATATGTTTTTATGTCTTTTCTGATGTCTGAATATGACATCATTTTTTCTAGAAATTGTTATATATACTGTTTCTTTTTTTAAGATATAGAGAAAGGGACAGCAGATAAAATATTGACATTAGGTGATATTCTCTTAGTGCAGAAGGCCCATCTTCTTCAGAGGTAAATAGTACTCTTCATGGTGTAAGTATAAAAGCATTGCCTTCATATCCATGCAGCCCATCCAACTTTCAAATAACAATTATTCTATCTTTTAAATATAAACTATGCTTCAAAAAGGTCCATTACTATTTACAAGTTATTATGAATTAAATTGTGAAATCTTCTACAACCTATTCAGTTCATTGTAGAAGTTTTATATAAGTAGAAATATGAAATGAAGCGCATAGTATCAGAATATAATGAGTTTCTGGATAGTTATTGGAAAATGCTAAAAGCAAGCTTGGAGGATGGAGAGAAGCCATCTAAAAGCAATCTAGGAAAGTTTCACAGACAACTTTCACCTACTTTTGGATTTTTCTTTGACTTGGTCTTATCCAATGACATTCAACAGGTCAAATTTTTGTGCCTGTTCTCTGTTATGTTTCATAGAGAAAAATGTGAAAGATACTCAGAAAGAGTTAAAGAATATGACTAATGAGTCAAGGTAATGGGGAAGGATATAGAAAAGGTGGTACACAATTAAAATAATATGGAAAAGAGAAGAGAGAAGAAAATGGAATGTTAGGAGGGGTTATATTTTTGGGAGAAGGTGAAGAAGTCTCATGTTTCTATAAGATGTGAGTGATTTTCTCCCAATATCAATAAAAGTTTGAGTGAGAGTGACAGACAATTTAGTGGTTCTGGAGGTGTTTTAAGTCTAGTTGGGAGTTTAGCATTATGACATAGGGTGCCTTCATCTATGGTGGGTTCAGGAAACAGGGGAGCTCCCTGGCCTTTTCTCTGAGCAGTAGGTTTCCTGTTTTTATAATTGTCCTTAAGCATCTCTGTAGTTCATTGATAACATGCTGCACTGAACCTCTCTTCCCTCCAATGAATACTTAAATGTGTTCTATTGTCATGGCCTCCTTGTTCTTAGTTCCATTTCAACCCTTGATTTTCCAGACAATTGATTCTCTGACTTCCCCTTTCCTTCACAATAGCACCATCTCCCTCCATTCAATTTGGGTACAACCCGATAAAGTTCTGCCTCCCATTGAGAATCTTGGTGGGTATATTCTGATGGTGTTTGACTGGAATGCAGTGTCTTGCTGCAGTAGTTGTGAGATAGTTCAGAATGAGTGTGCTCTGTGAAAGTTATCAGTCTAGGTATTTTATAGAGTATTAGTTAGGATGAAATTATTTCTGAGTCAAGTAGAGGTAATTTCTAGTGTGATTCCTGTTGGATTTCATCTTCTTTGGCTGCATTTCCTTAACACAAGCATCCTTTAACCTTAAACCTTTTGTCAGTCTGATGAAGCCTATTGTACTTTTTTTTTAAAGAATAATATGTTAAATGTACAAAATAAAACTCTGGTTTGCAATCAAAAACAATTATACCAAAATAAAATTATAATTTCCCCCCATTCAAATATATAAGCCTTATAAAATCGGTACCCAAAACCTTTAAACATATAACTCCAAGTTAAGATTGTAAAGGATTTTGGAATATAGAAAGAGTGGTAGCCAGGGCTAGTGAACATGAAATGTCAACATTTCCTTAGCTGTGATATATGAAAAGCTGAGTTCTAAGTTCTGGGAAATCCAGAAGTGGAATGAATTTACATAGAGGGGAACTATTGGTACTGATAATTATGTAAGCATCTCATCTCTATTATAGAGTCATGCTTAGTTCTCTATAAGCATGAGTGTAATAAAGAAGAGATGTTTGATATGATGTGCTACTGGAAAGAACTATATGAATTTTGAGAGAAGGTTAACAAATTTATGAAAATTCTTCAATTATCATTCAATATAGTACAAAGAGTGTGGGTTATATTCATAAATGACACTAAGAAGCCATTTTTCTAAAAGAATAGTAATCAAAAGAGATGAAAAATGTTCTCAATAAAAGAGTTGAAATTCATCAACAATTATTTTGGGAAAAATGGTATCCTCTCAAAATTAAATAAATGTAAATTAGAAGAATGTTGAAATCTTATCTCATAAATCTTTACCAATGTTTTAAAAAAGACAAATTAGCCAATACTGAAAGTTTATTTAAAAACTATTGCTGAAGATATAAATAGGTCCAAATAATCTGGAAAATATTAGGATCACTATGATAAAATAAACTTAACAATTTGAGGCCTTTGAGTCAAAAATAACATTTCTGAGCACATATCACAAAGAAATCAAAGACAGGAAGACAATAGACATATCAACTTAATGGCACTTTTGGTAGCCCTAATGGTCCTAACTATATTTATTTTTTCTTTTTTAGTAGCAAAAAAATGGACAAAAGTATATATTTAAATGATGAGGAATTACTGAACAAATTGTGGCTTGGAATACTATCATACCATAAGAAATTCAGGAAAGTATGGGAAGACTTATATTAACTAAAGCAGAGAGAAGTAAGTAGAATTAATAGGACAATGGTGACAATAATGTAACAAAAACAACCAAGAACAACCAAAGTCTAATGAATTATAATGGCCAATTTAAACCATGGAGAAAATATGAGGCATAAACATCCCTTTTGTCAGTATAGTGGTGGATGACTGCCAGTACAAAATGAAGTGTCACTTTGTTATTTTTTGTTCATGTGGGGAATTTTTGTTTTGTTATGTCCTACTCTTTACAACTTCTTCTTTTTTTTTGACAAAGAAACCAGAATGGGTTATCATTTTTTTGTCCAGTTCATTTTGCAGATGAATTGAGGCAAATGGGGTTAAGTGACTTGGACAGGACTATATAGCTAGTAAGAGTCTCAGGATATATTTGAGGTCAGGAAAATGTATCTTTCTGACTCCAGACCTTGCATTCTATGCACTGCACCACACTCCCAGCTGCCTCTAAATATCAGATCTCATCACTATATTTGACTTTTTTCAATAATTTGTCTACCAAAGGGATTTATTGTAAAAAAATACATATAAGAAGGACTGATAAAAAGAATAAAAAAGCATTAAAACTTTTTTTAAAAATACAAATTTACATGGATATTTAATCCAAACAAATGGGATGTGGCAGAGACCTTTGAAAAACATGAAATCCATGTAGGTGACAAAAGACCTTATAAAAACTCTATAATAACCCAATATATATTATACAACTCAAAGTCACCAAGAAGAGCTCATTGCTGTATGTCTTCTCATCTAGTGGGGGGAAAAAAGATTCCAAGAATGATGGCTGAGTTTTTCTATTCAAATTATATTGTTAAATTATTTGTGAAGCTCCTTCTCAAAACTGTTCTCCCTCTCCTTTCTCTCTGTCTCTCTGTCTCCCTCTCTCTTCCCCTTTCTTTCTCTCTCTCTTTCTCTCTTTGTTTTACCTACAGATTCATCAAAAGACAGAGGTCAGGAATGAGGAACCATACACAAATAACATTATTCATACTATGGGGATTGACAGATGATCCATACCTGCAGGTTCTGCTTTTTATATTTCTATTTCTGACCTACATGCTGAGTGTAATTGGAAATCTGACCATCATCACCCTTACTTTAGTTCATCCCCACCTTAAAACTCCCATGTATTTTTTCCTCAGGAACTTTTCTTTCTTAGAATTGTCATTCACAACTGTCTGTATTCCCAGATTTCTGTACAACATGTCAACTGGGGATTATACTGTGACCTATAACGAATGTGCCACCCAATTATTTTTTGGTATCCTCCTTGGAGCCTCAGAATTTTTTCTACTAGCTGCTATGTCTTATGACCGGTATGTGGCCATCTGCAAACCCCTGCACTATACAACCATCATGAACAACCGAGTTTGTAACCAGCTCCTGGCAGGTTGTTGGTTTTCTGGATTGATGATTATCCTTCCACCACTTAGCCTGGGTCTTCAACTAGAATTCTGTGATTCCAACATTATTAACCATTTTGTCTGTGATGCATCACCACTGCTGGAGATCACGTGCTCTGATACAGAATTTATAGAAAGAATGGTTTTAGCCTTTGCCGTGTTGACACTCATCATTACCTTAATTTTAGTAATTTTGTCCTATGGTTATATTATCAATACTATTCTGAGATTCCCCTCTGCCCAGCAAAGAAAAAAAGCCTTTTCTACCTGTTCTTCCCACATGATTGTTGTCTCCATGACTTATGGCACATGCATCTTTATCTATATGAAACCTTCTGCAAAAGAAGGAGTGGCTTTGAACAAGGTGGTGTCAGTGCTTGCAACCTCTGTGGCCCCAGTGATGAATCCCTTCATTTATACCCTCAGAAACAAGCAAGTAATCCAAGCTTTTAGAGATTCATTCAAAAGGTGTGGATTGATTTCAAAATTATAAGAAGCGATTACAATCTGGATGCCAAATGAATAAAAAACTGTCTGTCTTGGTTTTCATAACACTTTCTCATATTAAAGATGTTCTATAGGTAAAAAATATCTATAGATTAATCATGTTAATCATATTAAAGTCATCTCAAAGTTCCTTTTTTCTTAGTTTATAGAAATCCCACTTATCAAGGCCTCTTTCCATTTTTCAGATCTGTTTGATTTTAGCCATTTTATTCACTAATATCATCCTAAAATATCCAACAAACATTCATTAGCCATTTGTTTTGTGCAAAGCCCTTGTTAAATTAATTTTCCAATCTTTTTAGAACTTGTCTTCTAAGTTTTGTCACAATCCATAAAAATCCTTACAGAAGAAAAAACAACCCCATTCTCAATCTTTTTCTCCTTCATTTTTCAATTTCTTTTTATTCTTTCAATTTCTTTTAAAATTGATAATATAGACTTTATTTCATCCCCCAGAACATGCAGAAGAGTTAAAAGTCCACAGAAAACCATGAACACATAAAGCACTTGAACTGTTCATTAGCTTTTTTCAGAAGGGCATTGAATCTACCATTCCTTTAGATTCTTAATATTCCATAGGATCCTACTCCATTTTTTCCAATACCATAGTGGGAAACTCTAGTTTGGATTCTTTTCTCCTTCCAACAAAGGAAAACAAAAACAAAAACAAACAAAAAAAAAAAAACTTCATGCTGCTGAGCATGCTATCTTCTTTCCATCACACATTCCTTCATTGTCAATGTATCTCAGTGTTTTTTCTAATTAAGCAAGATGCTGTTCAGAAACTATGTGTGTGATCCTCTCACTCAAAGAAATGGGATGAATCAGGAAATCACCTTATTTCTCAATTATGAAACTCTCACATTTGGGATTATCAACAAGGCATCCAGAACTTTTACAATTATGACCATGTTTCTTATGGTTCTCTTTTAGACCAAATGAGCACAGACCTCTGCCTTGCACATTGAGTTTTGCCCTTCTCTCTTAGTTGTTGCCACTACCTGGGCTTATCTCCTCTTGGTCTGTTAATAAACTCAAATGAATACTTATCTTTCCCCTCACATAACCATTTCTGATTCCTGTTGGGGAGAGATTGTGTGCCTATATATATCACTTACCCTTTCCAAAACCTGAGGTAACATTGGTAAGTTTTCTGAATAGGATGAGATAAAAATGTAATATAACAATAAAAACTGTGATTGAGCTCAGAGGATCTGGAATACTCATCTTCTCTCTTGATTATGGAGCCACTTTCAATTCAGAACTCTGAAACATATAGTAAGGTTAAATCCTGAAGTGACTCTGTCCTTTAAAAAGAGGGATCAGACTCTTTTTCTCAGATTTGTCATATATCTCTATCTCTATCTGAGTTGTCTAGTTCTTTATAATTCCAATCCAAAACTCTACAGACAATAATTTGCTTCCTGTCTAGGGTTTACAAAGCGTAGCAGTATATAATGTTATTGTAGTTGTTGTTGTTCCTCCATTTTCAAAGAGGATCAATGATACCATGGGATGATTTTTTGACTTATGAATGCATAGAATTTAAGTGAGATAAAGTTGCACAAATTTGTCAGCCTCATTCTGTCTTCCAAAGTCACTGAAATCCAGTGTCAAGATGAAAGTCAAGATAATTGGTGGTGACCTGAAATGTAGTGGATGATCTTGGTACCTGTTTCTGTTTATGGACATTGGAACAAATTCTTCTTATTTTTCCATTCCATGGGGGATGTCTTCTCATTCATAGGATAGACTCTCTCCTAATTCATCAGTACTTTTGAGGTTCATGGGTTGCCATAACACTGATTTAGTCCATCTACCCATATGATTTACTGATTTGGGACTACTGTGATTCTTATCCATGGTTTTCCTTAGATCCTCTAAAGAGGATCTCCCCAGTCCATCTCAGTTTGGCTGATGTAACACCCATTTATTGATGAAATCTAGGTAAGAATGGAGGCAAAGAATGCTCTCTTTTATCTAGTCAAAAAATCTAATCTCAGAGGGAAAGGCCCAAAAGGTTTCTAGATAAAATAATAACAATTGCTATTTAGATTCACTCTGAGTTAATCAAGTTCCAACCAACTGGGGTTTGGCATTGGTCCTACTATTGGCCACTCAATGAGATCCAAAGTAATTTGGGTTTAAGGCAGTGATCTTAAGAAGAAAATTTATCTTAAGAATAAAATTATATATATATATGGGGATATTTCAGAGATAAAAAATGTTTTTGGGCAAAACACCAATAGTTGGAAATATGATACCCAATTTGAACAGAAGGAATGTAAAGGAAGGAAGGAAGGAAGGAAGGAAGGAAGGAAGGAAGGAAGGAAGGAAGGAAGGAAGGAAGGAAGGAAGGAAGGGAAGGAGGGAGGGAGAAAGGAAGAAAGGAAGAAAGAAAGAAAGAAAGAAAGAAGGGAAGGAAGGAAGGAAGAAAAGAGAGGAAAGAACGAAAGAGAGGAAAGAACAAAAGAGAAGGAGGGAAGGAGGGAAGGAAGGAGGGAGGCAAGGAGGTGGGAAACAAGGAGGGAAGAAGAAAGGGAGGAAGAGATAAAGGGAGGGAGAGAGGAAGATAAAGGGAGGGAGAGAGGAAGGTAAAGAGAGAAAGAGAGAGGGAGGGAGAGAAGAAGGAAGGAAGGAAGGAAGGAAGGGAGATGTGACAGAAAGAAAAAGAGGGGGACATGGAGGGAGGAGCAGAGAGAGGAAAGGTTGAAAAATAAGAGAGGAAGGAAGGAAGAAAGAATAGAAGGGATTGAGGAAGGGAGAGAGATAGGGAGAGAGGAAAGGAACAATGGAGGGTGGAAGGAAGAAAGAAAGAAAGGAACAAAGGAACGAAGGAATGAAGGAATGAAGAAACGAAGGAATAAGGAAAGGACAGAAGTAAAGAGGAAAGGAGGCAGGGAGTGAGGGAGGGAGGAAAGAAAGTAAGAGGTGTGTTGTCCAATTGAACACTGCCATTTGAGATCCCAATGGGGCAGCTCTACTCACAGAAATTGTTGTTTATCCTTTTTTCTCAAAGAGGATCATGACATCAGGGAGATGATGCCATGACATGCAAGTGACTTGGATACATGTGAGATGGATTGGAGAAAGAAACCAGCTTTACTTTTTCCTCTAGAGCCATCTGGGTCCAGTAGTCAAATATAGATCAGGACAACTGGAGATAACCCTGGATGCATTGGGAGACCTTGTCCTTGTTAAGGCAATATGTTTTTTTTTTCATATCTCAATTTGACTGAGGCAATGTAAATTCAATGATTAAGGTTAGGTAAGAGTTGAGGCAAAGAAGGACTAATTTTTACTTATTCAATTATATCTATATTTATATCTAAATATATCTATCTATATCTATATATCTATATCTATATCTATATATCTCTATATAGTTGTACTTAATATGCTTGTTTGTCCTTTGTTTCTGTGAAGTGTAGAACATCATCATACTTAGGTCCAAATTTTTCCATATTTTTCTAACTTCAGCAATTCATCATTTCCTACACTCTAGCAATACTCCAACCTTATATTGTTTAATAATTTTAAATAGCTTAGAGCAATATTGATTAATATGGATAGAATATAAATTGTTTTCCTATTTTTCTTTTTTGATTAAACCTTTTAGCTTTAACTTTTTCTGAGATCATGATTATTATCCCTGCTTTTTTGCACAATAAATTCTACTCTTGATTTTTATGTTATGTTTGTATCTCTTATTTCTTATCTTTTCCAATTCTTTGGCTTTACTGCTATCTACTACTTTGTCCCATTGTTTCCCCTTTCTCATTTTTTTTCTAAGTTTAGAAGATGTTTGTAACTTTCCAAATATTTACATATTATTCTCATTTTATCCCATTCCCATTAATCTACATACCATTTTATAATCCCTCCATCCTATTCCCTCACCCTCTCATTTCATTATAAATTTAAAGACTTATATTCCCTTCCAAATGCATGTTATTCTCTCTTTAAGTCAAATCTTATGTGAATAGAGTTCCTGCCTAAAAATCTCTCTCTTATTTCTCCCTATTCCCTATTCCTTTACCCCTTACTTCTTTCTGTATTTAGAAGACTTTTAACTTTGAAGACATGTAGGTATTGTTCCCTCTTTAAAACTATCAGGTCTTCTCCCCCATCTAATTTCTCTATGTCAGTTCTTCCTCTCATACAACATTTATTTAAGATGGTTAGTCTTTTTTAACCTTTTCCCACATGGTTTTGCTTTTTTTAGAATCACACCACACTCAGTTCTACCCCAATTTTCTTCTAAACTATTCAATCACTAATGATAATCTTAGACATATGGTTTTCATTTCCTTTGTTTTTTGGTCAGGATTATGCTTAACTTTGCTGTGTATGATATTTTCAGCTAAAACCCTAATTCATTTGTTCTCTGATCTGTAGTGTTCCAAGACCAATGGCCTTTTAATATAGCCACTGTTAGAACTTGTGTGATTCTAATTATGAATCTATGATATTTAATTTTTTTCTTGTTGTTCATGATATTTTGTCCTTTTGTAATTTGACTATGATGTTTCTCTAAGTTTTACTCATAGGATTTCTTTCAGGTGATTATTGGTGGATTTTTTTTCTGCCTTCCCTTCTTGTCCTAAAATTTCATATCTATTGTCTTCAATTATTTTTTGCATGATTATATCAATATTTTTTATCATAACTGTAAGATCCATTTATTCTTGTTTTCTTTTCTTGATCAGTTTTTCAGATCAGTTATTTTTATTATGAGATGTTGCATATTGTCTTTTATTTTTTTCATTCTTCATATTTTGAGCACTTATAATTTTACATGTTTCCCCTTGTTCAATTCTACTTTTTAAGGAGTAATTTTTTTTCCTAAAGATTCTGTATCTTTTTTCCCAGTTGGTTGACTTTCTTTTCATTATCTTCTTCTTTTTATTTTTTATTTTGTTGTTATATTTAGTTTTAATTTTCCTTCCATCTCTCTCATTTGATTATGTAAAATATTTAATACACATTGATTTATGAATCATGTTGAAAGGGAAAAATCAGGACAGAATAAACAACTCATAGCATGTATTAATTTATATACATTTTCCAACAGTTCTTTTTCTTGATGCAGATGGCATTTTCTGACCAAAGCCTATTGAATTGAAATTGCCTTGGATCACTGAACCACTGAGAAGAGCCAAGTCTTGCTAAATAATGTTTGCTATTGGTTTTAGATAGATAGTTAATTATTTTAAGGAAAGCTCCTTTTCCCCCTATGTTCTCTAGTGTTTTGAATAGGAATGAGTGTTGTATTTTTTCAAATGCTTTTCCTGTAATTATTGAGACAATCTTATAATTTCTGCTGCCTTTGTTATTGACATGGTTGAATATGGTAATAGTTTTCTTGATATTGAAACAGCCCTGCATTCCTGGTATAAATCCCAGTTGGTCATAGTGTATTATCCTGCTGATAATTTGCTCTAATTTCTTTGCTAATATTTTATTTAAACTTTTTGCATCAATATTCATTAGGGAGATTTGTGCATAATTTCTTTTCTTTGTTTTGGCTCTTCCTGGTTTAATAATCAGTATCATATTTCTGTTATACAAGGGATTTGACAGGACCTATTATTTACCTAATTTTATCAAATACATAGTATTGGAATTAATTGTTCTTCAAACATTTGATAGAATTCACTTGTAAATCCATATAGCTATGAATCATTTTTCTAAGAGACTTCATTAAAGGCCTTTTAATTTTTTTTCTAAAATAGGACTATTTAAGTAATGTATTTCCTCTTCTGTTAATCTGAGCAATTTATATTTTTGTAAATAGTCATCTATTTTTGTAAGATTTTCAGGTTTTCTGCCCTGAAGTTGGGAACAATAGAGATCCCAATTATTGCTTTAATTTCTTTTTCATTGGTGTTAAGTTCTCCCTTTTCATTTTTCATGTTGTTGATTTGTTTTTTTCCTTTCTTTTTTCTAATCAAATTAACCAAAGTTTTAACCAAAGTTTTCTCTATTTTGTTGTTTTCTTCATAAAAGCAACTCTTATTTTTATTAATTAGTTTAATAGCTTTTTAGTTTCAATTTTGCTAATATCTCCTTTGAATTTCAGAATTTTTAATTTGGTATTTAATTGGATATTTTTAATTTGTTCTTTTTTTAGCCTTTTTAGTTACATGCCTAATTTATTGATCTTCTCTTTCTGTATTTTATTCATGTAGCTATTTAGAAATAAAAATTTTTCTCTAAGAACCAATTTGGTTGCATCCCATAAATTTTGGTATCTTGTCTCATTATTAGCAATATTTTGTATGAAATTATGGATTTTTTCTGTGATTTCTTGTTTGACCCATTCATTCTTTAGAATTAGAACATTTAATTTCCAATTGACTTTTAGTATAACTTTCCTTGGTCCTTTATTGAAAATAATTGTTATTGCATAAAGATCTACAAGACATTTACAATGTTTGCCTTTCTGCATTTGATTGTGAGGTTTTCCTGCCCCAATCTATGGTCAATTTTTGGGTACTTACCCTGTACTGCTAAGAAAAAAAAAAGGCATATTCCTTTCTGTCCCTATTCAATTTTCTCTAGAAATCTATTATAACTAGATTTTCTAGAATTCTATTAACCTCCCCAGTTTCTTTCTTGTTTATTTTGTGGTTATTTTTTTTCTGATTCTGAGAGGGTAAGGTTGAGGTTCCCTACTAATGTAGTTTTGTTGTCTATTTCTTCTTGTAACTGGCTTAATAGCTTTTCTAGAAATTTGGCTTCTAGAAATTAGTGCATATAGATTTAGTATTGTTGCTACTTCATTATTTACAGAACCCTAAACAAAATAGATTTTTCTTCCAAATTTCTATTATTTAGGCCTATTTTGTTTTATTTTTTCTTCATCTGACATCAGAGTTTTTACCCTGCCTTTTTACTTCAGCTCTTCAGCTAAAGTATAATAGTTTGTGCTCCAGTCTTTTACATTTATTCTGTATGTCTCTTTGTGACAAATGTGTTTGTTGTAAAGAACAAATTGTAAGATTCTGATTTTTACTTCATTCTGCCATTGACTTCTATTTTATGGGAGAGTTCATCTCATTCACATGCAGTTATGATGATCAGTTTTGTATTTCCCTCTGCCCTATTTTCTCTCCTGAATATAATTTTGTTCTCTTAGTATCTGTATTTAGTAGTATTTTGGTTTTTTAACTTACTCTACCCACCACTTTATGTTCTATCACCCTTCTCTTATTTTTTTTTCTTTGTTTCTGTTTGTCTTCTATACAGCCCCTCCATTTCCATTTCTCCTAATTCTTTATACGGTTAGATATATTTCTACACCCAACTGAATGATTAAGTAATTTTCTCTTTGAACCAAAACTGTTGAGATTAAGTTTCACATAATGTTTATCCCTTTCCCAATTTCCCTCTATTTTAATAGGTCTTTTGTGCCTCTTCATGTGATCTATTTTGTCCCATTATAGCTCCCCTTTATTCTTTTCCCACATCTTAATGACTTTTTCTTTTGTACTTCCAATCAGAGTCCATGTACAACCACACCTTGATCCATGTGATGCCCCCCTCCATCTGCTCCAATAACATATACAGTTCTTAAGAATTATAGGTATCATTTTTCCATTTAAGATGTAAATTATTTAACCTTGAAATTTATATATATATAATATATATACATGTATATATATATATGTGTATGTATATATATATATATATACACATGTATATATATATATGTGTATGTGTATATATATATATATATATATATATATATATATATATATATATATATATATCCTCTGTTTATATTTCTATCCTTATCTTGAGTCCTGTGTTTGAAGATTAAAAGTTCTGTTTCTGTTTTTTTTTTAATAGAAAGATTGAAGGTCCCTTCATTGAAGATCCATCACCTCCCCTGAAAGATGATGTTCATTTTCACTCAGTAGTTAATTCTTAGTTAAAAATTAATTAGTTCAAAGAGTGGAAAGGGACCTGTATGTGCCAAAATGTTTGTGGCAGCTCTTTTTGTGGTAGCTAGAAACTGGAAGTTGAATGGATGTCCATCAATTGGAGAATGATTGGGTAAATTGTGGTATATGAAGCTTATGGAATATTATTGCTCTGTAAGAAATGACCAGCAGGAGGAATACAGAGAGGCTTGGAGAGACTTACATCAACTGATGCTGAGTGAAATGAGCAGAACCAGAAGATCACTATACACTTCAACAACAATACTGTATGAGGATGTATTCTGATGGAAGTGGAAATCTTCAACATAAAGAAGATCCAACTCACTTCCAGTTAATCAATGATGGACAGAAATAACTATACCCAGAGAAGGAACACTGGGAAGCGAATATAAATTGTTAGCACTACTGTCTATCTACCCAGGTTACTTATACCTTCGGAAGCTAATAATTAATGTGCAACAAGAAAATGGTATTTACACACATATATTGTATCTAGGTTATATTGTAACACATGTAAAATATGTGGAATTACCTGCCATGGGGGGAGGGAGTGGAGGGAGGGAGGGGATAATTTGGAAAAATGAATAAAAAAAATAAAATAAAATAATAGAAAAAAAATTAATTAGTTCCCAGATCCTTTGCCTTTCTGTATATGCTATTTCAGTCTTGCTGAATCTTTACTGTAAACCCTGGCAGATCCTGGATCCTGAGTTTTTGTCCTTGATATTTGAATTGCTTTGGTTTGGCAGCTTGTAGTCTTTTTTGCCTTGAGATTGTAGTTCTGGTATTTTGCAAAAGGTGTTCTTTGGTGTTTTCCTTGTGAGATATGTTTCCAAAAGCAATCAATGTATTCTGTCCATAACTATTTCCCCATCTCTTTCTAGAATATTGGGACAGTTTTCTTTATTGATCTCTTGAAGAATGCTATCTAGGTTCTTATTATAGTCATGGAATTCAGGTATGCCAAAAATTTTTTAAAATTGTCTTTCATGGGTTTACTCTTCAGGTTAGCTATTCTTCCAATGAGATACTTTACATTTTCTTATATTTCTTTTATTCTTTCTAGTTTGTTTGAGTGATTCTTGTGGTCTCAGAGTTATGAGCATCCATTTTTCCTACTCTAGTTTTTTTTTTTAAAAGCTTTTTAACCCCACCCACTTCCCTAGATGGCAAGCAATTCAATATTGTTAAACATTTTTAAATACATGTTAAAATCCAATATATGTAAACATATTCATACAATTCTCTTACTGCACAAGAAATATCAGATCAAAAAAAAAAAAAAGAAAAGAAATCAGTATGAAAATAAAATGCAAGCAAACAACAAAAAAAGTGAGAATGTTATGTTTTGATCCACACTCAACTTCTCATGGTCCTCTTCATCACAAGATCATTGGAACTGGAATTAATCATCTCATTGTTGAAAAGAGTCATATTCATCAAAATTGACCATTCGTATAACATTGATGTTGCTGTATACAATGATCTTGTATACAATGGTTCTGCTCATTAAACTTAGCATCAGTTCATGTAAGTCTCTCCAGGCCTATTTAAAATCATCCTCCTGATCATCTTTTATAAAACAATAATATTCCATAACATTTATATACCATAACTTATTCAGCTATTCGTAACTGATAGGCATCCACTTATTTTCCAGTTTCTTGCCACTACAAAAAGGGCCGCCACAAATGGTTTTGCACATGTGGGTCACTTTCCCTCCTTTAAGATATCTTTGGGATATAGGCCCAAAGAAACACTGCTAGATCAAAGGGTATGCATGCACAATTTGATTACTTTTTGAGCATAGTTCCAAATTGCTCTCCAGAATGGCTAGATCTGTTCACAGTTCCACCAACAATGTATTAGTGTCCCAGTTTTCCCGCATCCCCTCCAATATTCATTCATCATTATCTTTTTCTGTCATTTTAGCCAATCTAACAGGTATGTAATGGTATCTCAGAGTTGTCTTAACGTGCATTTCTCTGATCACTAGTGATTTAGAGCACCTTCTCATATGATTAGAAATAGTTTCAATTTCTTCATCTGAAAATTGTTTATATTCTTTGACCATTTTTCAATTGGAGAATGGCTTGAATTTTTATAAATTTGAGTCAATTCTTTATGTATTTTAGAAATGAGGCTTTTATCATAACTCTTAAATGTAAAAATGATTTCCCAATTTATTACATCCCTTCTGATCTTGTCTGCATTAGTTTTGTTTGTATAAAAATCTTTTAAACTTAATATAATCAAAATTATCTACATAGTGTTCAGTTATGAATTCCAGTTCTTCTTTGGACACAAGTTCCTTCCTTCTCCACAGATCTGAGAAGCAAACTATTCTATGTTCTTCTAATTTGCTTATAACATCCCTCTTTATGTCTAAATCATGAAACCATTTTGACTTCATCTTGGTATGTGGTATTAGGTGTGGTTTAGCTTTAATTTCTTCCATCCTAGTTTCTAATTTTCCCAGCATTTTTTGTCATATAGTGAGTCTTTGGGTTTGTCAAACATTAGATTGCTATAGTTATTGTCTATTTTGTCTTGTAATCCTAAGCTATTCTATGTATCAGTTACTCTATTTCTTAGCCAGTACTAAATGGCTGCTTTGTAATATAGTTTTAGGTCGGGCACAGCTAGGCCACCTTCATTAGCATTTTTTCTTTAATTTCCTTGAAATTCTTGACCTTTTGTTCTTCCAGATGAATTTTGATATTATTTTTTTTAATCTGTAAAATAATTTCTTGTAAATTTGAAAGGAAAAGAGAGAAAGCTGCTTTAGTTTTTCCTGGGGCAGTTCTGCTGATTGACTTCTGGTATTGGGTGATCCTGCCTAGTTCCTATGTTCTTCTAGGGCTCAGTGGTTTACAATTTGCCTTTTGTAGCAAATCTGCCAAACCACTTGCTTGCAACTAGGACAGAGTAGCCTAAGAGGCTCACAGAATATTCCCAGGTGCAAGGAAGCTGCAATATTCTGTCTCCCCACCCCAGCTTCTTGTCCTGATCTCCCTGTGCAGCAGTCTGGGCTTAGCTTTGAAAGAAAGCTGTTCTGAAGTTCTTCCAAGGTATCTTCTTCTGGGAATATGTTGTACTCCAAATATTTATGTTTGTTTTTTTTTTGTTTGTTTTTTTTAATTCAAACCCAGTTTAGAAGCTTAATCTGTTATTGGTTTGAGAGAAGATCAGAGGAAGTCAAAGAAAATTATTTCTGCTCTCCATTACCTTGGTTCTGCTCTTCCCTACTCTAGTTTTTAATGTGTGATTTTTTTTCAGTTAGCTTTTGTGTCTCTTTTTCAATTTGATTAATTCTACTTTTGAAGGTGTTGCTTTCTTCAGTGAATTTTTTCTTGTATTTGGTCAATTGTATTTTTTAAGGAATTGTCTTTCCTTTCCAAGCTGTTTATTCTCTCTTTCATATATCTCATTTCTTTTTTTTTTTTTCTTCAACTTCTCTTCTTTACCTTTTAAAGTGTTTTATCAGCATTTTCATGAAGTCTCTTTGGGTTTGAGATCAATTTATATCACTTCTTGAGATTTCTTCTGTGGACATTTTGTTCTCGTCTGAATTAACATTTCAGTTTTCCCTGTCACCATAGTACCTTTCTATGGTCAAGATTCCTTTCTGTTTCTTGCTTATTTTCTTTCCTTTTCTTGCATTTTGTAGAGGTTAGCTTTATCTGATCATTCCAGGAAACAGGCTGGTTCTGATAATTTGCCTTCAGAACTGGTACTGAAGGCTACCCCACTCATCTGCTCCTCTACTGAACAAGTCTCAATTACTGATCTGCCATGATTAAGACCTTCTCACTGGCTTTCCCAGGCTCTGTCTGAGTTTGGATGAACAGTCTTTTCACCTCGGTGATACTGACCTATCTTGAAGTCCTTCCAGTCTATCCTTCCAGTCTTTCCTTCCAGTCTAGCTTGAGCTGAAGAGTGTTTTCATTACATCAGACTCTGTTCAGAGGCTTATTTTCACATGGTTTTAGAGGGAAACTGGGAGACCTTGAGCACCTTCCTGGCTTTACTCTGCCATCTAGACTGATTTCTATAACTTTCTAAAATGTTATCATTATTAGAACAGTTAGAATACAGCTACATAGACAGAGGCCATGAATATGATGCAATAATGTTGGGATGATCTCAAAGGAAAAAAAAAGTTGACAAAGAGGGATTCCCTGAAAAGAGGGGGAAGAAATAAATGAAAGAGTAAAAATTTTGTCATTTAGAAGAAGCATTCAATGGAGATTTTTCATAATAGAATGGTAAATGGAGTGATGTAGGATAATGCTTGAATCTCACTCTCATTACAATTGGTACAAAGAAGAAAGAATATTTATTCATATTCAATTGGATACAAAAAAATATCTAACAGAGAAATAGTAGAAGAAGGAAATCAGAGAAGTGGGGTAGCTAAGAAAAAAGAATATGGATTCAGTAAAACAGTAGTCAGATGCAAAAAAGACTTTTGGGGAGAGACATGATAAAATAGAATGGAAGAAAATGCACAATTAGGAATCATAATTATGAATGAGAATGGGGTGACATCATTCATAAAATAATAGCAGCATGAAGAATACAGAAGCCAGAATCTAATAATTTGTTGTTTACAAGAGACACACTTGAAACAGAAAAACACCCACAGAGTGACAGTATAGGGCTAGATCAGAATCCATTATATTATGCTTCATTTATAACTTAAGCAAAAAGTCAGGGTCTCAATCATTACATTAGACAAAGCAAAAAATACATCTAATATAAAAAGATAATTCAAACAATTACTTTTGCTAAATGGTACCAGAAAGTATGAAGTAATATTTAAAAGTACAGGAATTTTTTTCTGATAAATATCTAAGGAAATGAGTCATATATATATATATTTAAATATATATATATATATATATATATATATATATATATATATATATATTTTAAACAGCCAATAGTGAAATGGTCAAAGAATAATAGCAAGCTGCTTTCACATTAAGAAATTAAAACTATCTATGTCATATAAAAATACTCTAAATCACTATTGATCAGAAAAATCCAAATAAAAACAATGATGAGATACCAACTTGCAACTATCAGAAATATAAATGCTAAAGGAAATGAGGGAAAATAAGCATACCAAAAAAACTGTCATTGGTATTGTAAACTTTTCTAGTCTGGAGAATAATTTGGAGCTATTATATTTCCAAAGGGCTATAACAGTGTGCATGTCTTTGGACACATCAATACCTCTTCTAGATAAGTAGCCCAAAAAATCAGAAAAAAAAGGAAGAGAGACTTATAAGTACAAAAATGCTTCTAGCAGCTTTTTTAGAATCAAAGATTGGAAATTGAGGGAATTTCAATCAATTGTATAATGGCTGAACAAATTGTGATGCATGGATTGTAAATACTTCTGTATATGAGTGGGATGGTACCTTAAGAAATGATGAGGGGTAGTTTCAGAAAATGTGTGATAAAACATATTTTAACTGATGCAAATTAATGAAAAGAACCAGATCATTATAAACCACAACAAAAACATTGTAATTTTGATAATCTGTTTATTCTGATCAATACAGTGAGTTAAACAGTTCTAAATGATGTGAGTTGGAAAAAAATGCTATTAGAGATTAACTATATACATATATATATATATATATATATATATATATATATATATATAATTGATAATTTTATGCAATGAAAAAAAGTGCTATCCACCTCTAGAGACTGAGCTGATAAACTCTGAAATTGGAGTATAATTTTCTCAGTTTTGGGGATTTGATTTTTTGATATGGCTAATGTGGGAAAATGTTCTTCATAATTTCATGTGTATATATTTTTCAGGTATATATATATATATATATATATATATATATATATATATATATATATATATATATATATATAATTTTACTTGCCTTCTCAGTGGTTGAAGAGAGCAGGAGAAATAAATACTACTATTTTTTTTAATTATAGTTTTTATTTACCAGATATATGCATGGGTAATTTTACAGCATTGACAATTGCCAAACCTTTTGTTCCACTTTTTCTCCTCCTTTCCCCCACTCCCTCCCCCAGATAACATGTTAAATATGTTAAAGTATAAATTAAATACAATATATGTATACATGTCCAAACAGTTATTTTGCTGTACAAAAAGAATTGGACTTTGAAACAGTGTACAATTAGCCTATGAAGGAAATCAAAAATGCAGGTGGACAAAAATAGAGGGATTGGGAATTCTATGTAGTGGTTCAAAGTCATCTCCCAGAGTTCTTTCACTGGGTGTAGCTGGTTCAATTAATTACTGCTCTATTGGAACTGATTTGGTTCATTTCATTGTTGAAGATGGCCACGTCCATCAGAATTGATCATTATATAGAATTATTGTTGAAAAATATAATGATATCTTGGTCCTGCTAATTTCACTCAGCATCAATTCATGTAAGTCTCTTCAGGCCTTTCTGAAATCATCCTGTTGGTCATTTCTTACAGAACAGTAATATTCCATAAAATTCATATACCACAATTTATTCAACCATTCTCCAACTGATGGGTATCTACTAAGTTTCCAGTTTCTGGCCACTACAAAGAGGGCTGCCACAAACATTCTTGCACATACAGGTCTCAAGAAAGATAATTTTAAACTAAAAACTTAAAAAAGAAAACAATGTTACAAATAAATATCAAAATAAAAAAGGAATGTAGAAAAATATCATTAAAAATAAAAATTGGAAGATAAGTGAAAAAATAAAATGTTGGTAGGCTTGTTTAATTAAGACTAAGAACAAAGGGTTCAAAGAAAAGCTCAAGCCAAAAAGTAAATAAAAAATAAATATTTCAGTATAAAGAATTTTGAATAGGAAAGCTAAATAGGAAGGACATGAAACTGAGAAAATACTTATCAAAGCAAGATAATCATAGCAACAACATCCTGACTTAGAAGAGGCAGAGAAACATTAGTTTAGAAGAATAAGAGGAAATCACAAGATGACCCTAATAAATTAATGTATTAATGGATTAGACAAACTAATAAAAATAAAAATAGAGGGAAATAATGGAGAAAAAATTGAAATTAAAAAAAATTAAAAACAAGGTTTTCTTGATCTTTTCAAGATGTCATTTTCTTGTATTTCTTCTTGTCCCTTTCCACATAGCAAATAGATTATTTTGAAGACAGAAAAAGCCAAAGAAGAGCAAAACATCAGCACAACTGATAAATACTTCTTAAATGTCTGAAAAAAATATATAATGTGTAATACTTTAGATACCATAAAACTTTGTTAAATCCATTATTTGAATATTTGCCCCAATCTTCATTGATCAGATAGGATTTTCTATGAGACATAAATAGGGATAATTTTATATGCTTTTTATTTGGCTTTATGGCTCTAATTTTTTTCTTTTCTTTTAATGGATGGTCCAGGGAAAGAAGGTCATTTTTTAAAAACTCACTTTAGATCATAAGTGCCAGGCAAATTCCTTTTTTTTTTTTTTTTTTTTTTTTTTTTTCACAATTTTTTTTTAAAAAGGGGAAAGGAAATGGTAGGAAAGATGAAAAAAATACAAGAACAAAGATAGATGGAATTACACAAAAATTTGTTGAATAAAATACTGCCTAGCAGACTACAACAATATATTCAAAAGATTATTCATAATGGCCAAGATAGATTGATTCCAGGAATATTGTTTGGTTTACCATATGAAGAATATGCAAAGAATACATTATGTTAATAATTTATACATATAAAATTAAATCACATGATTGGGATAGATGATGAAGATCTTTGACCAAATTCAAAAATGTGTTACTATTAAACACATTAGGAATAAGTGGTCCTTTTCTTAAGTTATTAAACATTACTAATTTAAAACAAAAATCATACATCGAATGTAATGGAGAAAAGTTAGAGGGTTCTTCAATATGACTAATGACAAAGTAAACATATCTATTGTCATTAATACAAATTTTAATATGTTGGTTTTGATAGTATTGAGACTTTTTTTACATTGGTATAATGAGAACTAGGAAAAACAATGAGTAATCCTCCAATTACTCTATACATTGAAAATTTTGCTTAATGTGTATTTTATAATTATATTTTGATGTGACTTGAGTGCTGCAATATCTGGGGAAAAATTATTGATGAAAAAGATGTTTGATATTTTATTGGCATAATTCTGAGTGCCTAACAGAGTGCTCTGTATTTACATGTAACCTGAACTAAGACTGAAAACTAATTGTGCAGAATTCACTATCTTATCAACTTGGGCATTTAGGAAATTTGTGAAAAAACAATATAAAAAAAAAACTCTTTATAGGTTTGGTGCCACAATTGGATAGAAAAATGCATGAAGAAAAAATACAGCTTATAAGGATAAGGAAAACTCAGGATGTCATAGAAAAATAGAGTAATTGATAACACTTGATCTGCTTTCAATCTGACATGTCCTAAGGAAATCTTATCAGCTCCTCCTGGGAGTTCAGAAGCATAATCCCTTAAATAATGCAAGAACTATTCAGAAAATGTCAAACTCTTGCTCCAGCAGCCAATTTCAGCTGATAATATCATTGTATTTACCAGTCTCTGTGGACATTGGTTCCACAAGTATGTGATAAAAATCTTTTGCCAAAGTTAATCATATGGAAGATTCATTAGTCATTGTTTAGTTTGGGGCTCCAGGGGCCCTTTTATTTGTGCCCTAATTTGATCCCCATGGATCCAAGTAAATTCACAGATAAAACAAATATCTCTTGTTGTTAGCATGCAGTTTGGAGACAATATTGCCTCCTTACTCAGGCATACCTTCTATTATACATACAAGACCACGATTTTGAAGATCTTTGTCTTTTTAATGGTTCTGCCTTTCCTTCAGTTATATCAAATGCTCTTAAATATTTTCTATCTTGAGAAAAGTCTCTGATTCAATGTCAGTTTAAAGTTAGTTGCTAAAGGGAGAAAGAGTTAGGACAGGAATCTGGGATATTTTACAAGGTGTAAGTACAAAAGTATTTATTTCCAGTTCAGCCTGAGAATATAAGCTTGTCTGGAAGCCCACTAAAATATTTCTGCTCATCACTGAGTCATATCTAATAAAAAGCAAACAAGCAAATCAAACATTTTTTAGGTCCTTATTATATGCCAGGAACTTTATTAAGCACTGGAGATCTAAATAAAGGGAAAAACTCATCTCTTGTCCTCCAGGATCTCACATTCTAATGCCCATCAAGCATATTTAGAGTCAAACTGCCCAGAAAAATGGAAGCATTTCCAGAAATGTAAGCATTGAAAGAGTCCCTTTTCTCTTATGTCGCTATGGGAATGAAATGCATATTTCTGATGGATTGTGTGCTTTGAGAATAGACTCCCTTTAAAAAATACCATTCATATGAGTATTCACAAAATTAACTCACAGATTGTACAAGAAAAGATTTGGTGAGGTGAATATTGGGACGTTGCAAGATCAATATCAATCAGCAGAATGGTGTGAAAGCCAAAATGTACTTGCTATTTTGTCTTTCACACTATTCTGCTGATTATATACATTGTGCTTTGCTCTGGTCAGACCTATCTGGATGACTAAGTTCAGTAGGTAACTCTGTTAAAGAAAGATATTGGCAATCTGGATGGACTTGGAAACTTAGATGGAGATGGGTATTGAATCCATGTCCTAGGGGATATTGAAAGAACCAAGAAGACTTATGCTTGTGAAGAGAATACTCAGAAGAAAAAAAAAAAGATGAGACACGGAGTAAAACAGTACATGAAAATCTGTTATCTCAAAGACCCCAGAAACCAGAATAATCAGAAATAAGAGGGAGTATCAGAGACAAATTTAGGCTTGATATCAGAGGGGAGACGAAACAACCAAATATATCCCATAATTAGACTTGTCTCAAAATAAAATTGGCTGTTTGGGGAATCAATGGATTCTTTTTTTAATGGAGATCTTCAAAAGAAAGTTGAATGACTGATCATTTGTTGTGTATGTAATGCTTGGGATTTTTTCATGTCATAATTTTAATTTTTGTTTGTTTTTGAGCTATTCAAAGATAGAGAAATTTTGAGCAAAAGGTGATGGAAGATGTGGTTTAAATATCTTTGTACATGTTCCATCATAAGAATGAAACTAGATGTGGTTTTTAACTAATGTGAAGGGAAATGATAAAACATATTATAGATAAATTAAGTCATATAAATACTCAGTATGAATTTGAATATGAAATGGATTTATATAAAAAATAATGTGCAGGCCTTTGGAAACAGAATAAATTATATCTCAGTGCTCATCACGTTTTTCAGAATGTTCATTCCTCCAACCTATTATTTATCAAAGTCAGTTAAATTAACATAGGCTTACTGAGATAAAAGGGAAAAAAAATCATGGGTGATTAGCTCTATTTAAACCACATTTCATACTCATTTTTCTACATTTCATTTCAAATTCAATCTATTTCATGTGCAAGTCTGTAAAAAATCAGAAACTAGGGATTCAGAACCATTCAGGGATAGTATTATTCATCCTATGGGGATTGACAGATGACTCTCAAATTCTGCTTTTTAACTTTCTGTTTCTTACCTATATATTGAGTGTTGCTGGGAATCTGACCATTCTCACCTTCATTTTGAGGGATCACCACCTGAAAACCCCCATGTGTTTTTCCTTACAAATTTTTCCTTCTTAGAAATTTCATTCACAAATGTTTGTATTCCCAGATATCTTTACAGCATGTTGACTGGAGATAATACAATGATCTATAATGTACATGCAGCTCAGTTATTTTTTTCACTTTCTTTGGGCCAATGAAAGTTTCTCTTTTGACTGCCATGTCCTACAAGTGCTATATGGCCATTTGTAAACCCCTGCATTACACAAAAATCATAAGCAGAAAAATCTGTTACCAGCTTCTCCTGATCTCTTGCATGGCTGCACTCATGCATATTCTTCTACCATTTAGTATCAATCTCCAGCTTGAATTTTGTAGTTTCAATGTCATTGACAATTTTGGCTATGATTCATCACTGATTCTGAAGATCTCATGCCCTGATACATAAAAAAGATAATTGTGATCCTAGATGTGTTATTACTCATGACCTTATGCCTATTTTGTCAAAACTATTTTGAAATTCCCTTTTGCCAAGCAAAAGAAAAAGGCTTCCTCCACTTGTTCTTTCCACATGATTTTAGTCTTTATGACTTATGGCAACTTCACCTTTGTCTATATCAAGCTACCTGGGAAGGAAGAATCGGTTTTGGACTAGGCAGTATTAGTGCTTGTGACCTCATTTGCTCCTACAGTGAATCAATTTATTTATTTTTTATTTTTTTGTCGCTTTTTATATGCATGGGTAATTTTTCAGCATTGACAATTGCAAAACCTTTTGTTCTTATTTTTCCCTCCTTCCCCCCATCCCCTCTCCCAGATGGCAGGTAGAACAATACATGTTAAATATATTAGAGTATATATTAAATACAGTATATGTATACATATCCATACAGTTATTTTGTTGTGCCAAGAAGAATTGGATTTTGAAAGGAAATCAAAAATGCAAGCAGACAAAAACAGAGGGATTGGAAATGCTATGAAGTGAACCAATTTATTTTCACCCTGAGGAACAAGCAATTTATACAATCAAAAGGATCACATTTGTCACCAAGGTATATCTGAGTTCATAATACCAGGCAGTACAAGTAAACATGACTGATCCTTTTACTTTCTCTTATTAATTCTTAGTTCTCTATAGTCTGGTCAGTTTTAGTATTATCCCTTCAACTTTTCACTGTCATCAGAAAACACTTGTGGATCCAAGTCCTCCTTTCTCTCTCCTAATTTTCTTCCCTACTATCAGATGCCACTTGATTCACTACTCTTGCCTTTGCAGTTCTTTGGCCTTAAATGTAAGATCTGGACTGCCTTGATATTGAGCCCTCTTCTTGACTCTGATAGAACATATTTAGGGAAGAAACGGTTGACAAAACTCTTGGGAATTGGGAGAGTCCTTAGAGTTACTTAGTCTTATACATTTGTTGTTAAATTCCTTTATTATTGCTGATTCTTAAAATTGTTGCCAGATTCCTCTCCTAAGTCTGAGCCTCTATTCTCCAGGAAGAGGTTATATTTGAGGAATAGGAAATTGGTATGTCATCAAAACGCCCCCAATACAAATAGATGTTATAATTAAGAACATATCAAATGAGCCCAGTTCATCAGGAGTCATGACATTTCCTATTTAACTGGATAGCATCCTCTTCATTTGAATTCACTTCCTCCAAATTAGATCTGTACCGTTTTCCTGCTATTTGATTATGAGTTGCCTTCAAATTTCTTACAATTACAATTTGTTGTTTCCTACCTCAAATCAAGCCCTACACTGCCAGTAGGTACAGAAATAAATTGGATTTGCAATCAGAAGATCTAAGTTCATTTCCTTATTTTGTGCTTAAGTGTCCTCAGATAAATCATTTAACCTTGCTCAGTGTCAGGTTTCTCTTCTCTAAAAATGAGATATCTTTCCTAAAATAAATTCATGATCCTATAATCCTTTTGGGTTATGAGCTATTTATCTACAAATTGGACTACAGATGTGAGTTTGAGCTTCCTCAGATTTGACATTTCACAATCTGATCAAGTCACAGAATGTTTACCTTGCTGGATCATCAATTTCTTCATGGAAGCACCTGACTTGAACACAAATTCAGAGTTGCTTCCTTCCTTGTTGATTGGAATAAAAAAAATCTGACTTCTAAGTCCTTAGTGATTCTTCAATGATTGCTTTTGATGCCTTTTTTTTTTTTTTTTACTCCCTTACTCTTTGAGTTCAGAAAGTGCCTTAATTTAAACTCCAAGAATCCCACCATTACTGTGACCAGAGCATTCTATTTTCTATTCCTGGGGTCAATCTGGTCTATATTGTGTCCACAGATATATTAAAGGTAGCTCACATAAGCTCCCAAGTGTTAACCTCTCAGTTTGAGCATTTGTGTCTTGGAAATCAGCAAATGCTCAAAATCCAGGTGAGAGTCCTTAGACTTAATAAAGTGATAGAGAAAGCTGTTAATAATGGAAATTAAACAAAAAGGATGTCTTCCATACTTACATCTCTCCCACTAACTCACATGTCCTGGTTGTAACCAAAATACCATTGCCTTTTTTATTTCTTATTTATCATGGTATGTTTTAGCCAGAATGTCTGAGTGTCCCTATGAACCTTTCCATGTTGCTATCACCCTTAAAACTAGTACTTTCCCTTTGATATAATCTTTAATTTATCACATATAAATATTTATATCTATTTACCTTGTAGGTACATTGTTGTTTGTATATTGTCTTCCCAATTAAATTTTGGACCAAGTCTCCTTAATCACCAAAGATACTTTGGGTATAGATGGTATAGATGGGAATAAACATCTACATTTGTTTATTTGAATCACTTATCTTTCCTGGTGTTATACCCAGAAACTCAGATTCATCTTTGTTTTTTGGACAGAGCCATGGACATCTATTCCTACTATTGTTTTATTCTAACTAAAGGGACTTAGGATATAAACAAAGCTCTATTTTAATCCATTTTATACAATCTTTTCTCCTTAATTGAATTAACAATTCAATCTCTTTTCTTAACCCACAAATACTAAGGATTTACTGGAATCAATGGTCCAGAACTTCTCAATGAAGTTTGTCAAAGGTCTTAGTAGGATCTTGGAATCTGTCCCTAACTCCTCTGAACCTAAAAAACAGCCCTAGAACATTGAGGATTCCTGTATGCCTCTAGTGAGTGAAGATGCTCTACACCTTGACCAGAGAATATCCTTTCTATGGAATCAAATCTGACTCAATATGGCCCTTTAATGATCAGTGTCTATGGGTTCTTCACTCTTTTGCTTTATAGTTTATAAAACAAAAATCAGATTCCAAATCTATCATGAATTCCTAGGATTCCTTTCAAGATGATATGAATGAGTAGATTACCTATAAACTTTGATGAAAGACCTGATAATTTTCTGCCCATTCTGTACTTTCCTCCATTAGAAAGAAGGCAGATATTGAGAGGAATAACATCTAGTCATTAATCTGCCAAAGCAAATTAAAGTTTCCCAGGTTAAAGAAAGAAAAGGAGCTGCACCAAAATGTAGTGCCAAAATCTCCTTATATCTTCTGTACTTTTTTTTTTCATTTTACATCATTATCAATACAACTTTTCCCTCCAAGCAACTTTGATCTACTCGTTAAAAACTTTATTCCTGATTAATATTCCAATGGAGTCTCAATATTCTTTTAGTTGTACTGCCCCCTCAGCAGGAAGCACTATGTTTTTCCTCAGAGCTTTTGTCACATTCTAATTTTCATTACATTAATTTTTTCACCTGCCATTTCTTCTTTAACTATGTTAAATAGCTATGTACTTTTCATCTTTATATTTCCCAAAGACAAAGGTACAGTATAAATTACAACATCATTGATGATAAAGATGGGGAAAAAGAAAAGGAATGATAGTGACACTATATTAATTTTTTTATGGAACGATTCTTAGAAGATGTTAAAAGTAATATTAAAAATCAAACCATACAGCTCAATGTAAAATTAACATCAAACAACAGTGCAATGCACTTAGTGGAAAACAACAACAACAACAACAACAACAACAACAACATGAATATCTCTCTGAGTAAAGCCAAATTGTGAGAAAGAAAATAACTGATTTGGAACTCAGAAATACATAGTGAAGAATAATTTGATATGAGAGAAATAAATTGATACATGTAATTCCTAGGAATAATGTTATCATTAATCCAGTGTGTGTGTGTGTGTGTGTGTGTGTGTGTGTGTGTGTGTGTGTGTGTGTGTAGGGATGATGGTACCAGGAAGGCAGGAAGAAGTAGGGAAGAATCAGCTTCCCAGGGCTGAGAATGTTACATTAACTGAAGGGATTCCCATGCTTGCCCTCTAGCAATTTCTGTAGAACCTAGTGGTCAGGCAGTATTTGTGGGTTCTACTCTGTTCTAGGGTAATAGCTGCTTTAACATGCCTCAGTTTCCTCATCTATAATAGCCACCTTGGCCCTTTTAAGAGGCACTAATTGAAAAAGGAAAGAATTCATTTCAGAGGGAAGGTATAGAACTGTTCTCAGAGGGACATATAATCAAACCTTCCCTCCCATCCGTCTCAACTACACTGCTTTTATGGAGAAACCTGATTTGGGAACATGTATATTTTTCCTTATCACCTCCAGCTCTATGGAGAAAGGGCTCTGAACAAGATACTTTGCAATCAGTGTTGGCTACCCAGAAGTCCTGGTGGGGGAAGGGTGGGAGTGGTAGTTCAAAGAATTTAGGTATTGGGTCAGAGAAAGCTGAAACACTGAAAACCATTCTTCTCCATTCCTCTTCACTATCTTCCTAAGAAGGGTCCCCAAATTTAGCAGTAGGGAAACTCAGCAACACTGGAAAAGAGAAAAGAAAAGAACAGAAAGGTTGGGGGTCCCTCTACTAATGTCACATTTCTGGCACAGGAGAGTATCTAAAGCACTGATGTATGGCACTACAGGATCCAGCCAGATGTGGAGGGAGTTGGATAAAAGGATGAAGGCCAGCTTCAGTCTTGCTATGCCATTGATCATTCTTATCTACTCCTCCAATTCTGGATTTAGTGAGATGGGCTGGGTTGGCTGATGGCAGTGATAAGAGAATAGGATCTTTCCCCTTAGCACCGAATTTAAAAATAAATTTGTTTCTTTAAAAAAAAAAGGCAAAAAAATAACGGCAAATTAAAACAACTCTGTGATATCACTTCACACATCTCAGACTGGCTGAGATGACAGGTAAATACAATGTCAAATATTGGATTGGATATGGAAAAACTGGGATACTAATACATTGTTTATGGATCTGTGAAATGATCCAATCATTCTGGAGAGCCTTTGACCCAGCAGTTCTGCTACAAAGTCTACAGTCCAAGGAAATAATCAGGAAGGAAGGATTCACATGTGCAAAATGTTTGTAGTAGTTCTTTATGCCGTAGCAAAGAAATGGAAAAGGAGTGGATACTCATCATGTGGGGAATGGCTGAACAAGTTGTGGTATATGAAGGTAATGGAATATTATTGTTTTATAAAAATGATGAATAAGTTGATTTTAGAAAGGCCTGGAAAGATTTACATGAACTGATGCTGAGTAAAACAAGAAGAACCAGAACTACATTGTACACAGTAATAGCAAGATCAACTAACCCTGAAAGACTTGATTCTTCTCTGTGGTTCAGTGATCCAAATCATTCCCAATAATCTTTGGGCAGAAATGTTATCTGCATCCAGAAAAAGAACTAAGGAGATTGAATGTAAATCAACACATGTTATGTACACTTGCAGGTTTTTTTTTATCTTTCTCAGATTTAAAAAAAAAAAATCTCAAATGTTTTTTCCCCTTTGCTCTGATTTTTCTCTCCCAACATGATTCATAAACCAATGTGTTAAAAAAAATAAAGGAAAAAATTTTTAAAAAGAAGAAAAAGAAAGAAATATGAAAAGTGACTGGAAATTTCAGTGTGAAGAGGGAAGATCAACTTCCCTGATGCAGAAGTGGGGCTTTTAGGGTGGTGACTGCCTTGTCAGACCTTACTCTGTGAAACAAGTAGGAAACATAGGATCCTGGGTCAGAAGAGACACCAGTCCCACCCCCTACTAGCTCTCAGCCCTCTATTGTTTGAGCACCGCATAGACTTTATCAATGCTGCCAAGCAATTCAAAGAAAGGAAGGATATCCTATATTTCTGTGCTGTCCATGTCTTCAAACCATGAGGCCACTAGTTCAGCATTATCAGGGGAAAGACATAGGAAGCTGGAGAGTCGTCCTAAATGAGCATACTCCAAAGCACCCAGCCCAGGTGGCTTGGGTCTTGAAGTAGTCCCCTCAATGGAAGACACAGGATTGTAGGAAGAGCCAGAAGAAAAGACCCCCCACTGCATACCTGGCCAGGCTGATTGCAAAAAACACACCTTCAAACAACTCCCCCATCCCTTGCAACAACTCATCCACACTGTGCTATTTCAGCACATAGATCAGTCTCAGTTGGGATAGTGAATGCTCAGTGATCATTGGCTTAAATGAATTGTGCACCAAAGTCTTATCCATTTTGCCCAAGTCCTGGACATTAACCTCTATGTAATTTTTAAACTAACATTATTTATTTATTTAATTATACACCCCCTGCCCCCCCTAAAAAAAGACAATTATGTTACTTTTTTTTAAACTTCTGAATTCCAAATTCTCTCCCTTTTTTCCACCTCCATTCCCCATTAGGAAATCACATGTTGGGGCAGAGCCAAGATGGCAGAGAGGATACACGCATCTTTCTGAACTTTCCTTTAACCTAAAACTGTTTTTATGAAACTCAGCCTTGGAATTAGTACTTAACTGTCAAAACTCATGGTTATGGGGAGTATAATACATTAGCAATAGAAGATAATCTTGAAATTCACCAGAAAAGGTCTGTTTTTGCTCACATGAGGAGGTGGAATGGGGCTAGGCCAAGTGCAGATTCAGACAGATAGGCAGTGAGAGCATAGGAAACAGCTCACACTGAGCAGACTGGAAGAGAGTCAGGGTGTGATCTTCACCAGCTAAAAATCTGCAGAGAGAACTCTACCACAGGGTTGGCTACTCTGCCCTGTCAGCAATCCAGTAGATCAGCAGAGAAGCTATAAACACAAGGGGTAAAGACTATAACCCCCAAACACTAGAGTCTCTCAGGACCTGGCCACACCTCCCCCCCCCCCCCCTGCACCTGGAGAGACTCAGCATGATCTCAGCACACAATCCCTAATCTTAGCACAGCCACTGCTGTTCTACTGCTGCTTCACTGCTACTTCCTGTTGTTTGTAGAGACAGCCAGGAAATAAACCACTACCCCATAAGCAGACTGGAGCATTTTGTTTTGTTTTGTTTGTTAAAATGAGTAAAAAGGCAAAGTGGGCTCTAACTATAGATAGCTTCAATACTGAAAGAGAGCAGATTTCATACCCTGAGGAGTCCAAAAACAATTTGTCTCTAGATCCGAAGATGGATATGATTTGGTCCCCACTACATAAGGCTGTCATAGAAGAAATTAAAAAGGTTCTTAAAAGAGAACCAGAAGAAAAATGGGGAAAGGAAAGGGAAGCTTTGCAAGAGGGTCTGGATAAGGCATGTAACTCATTAAAAGATAGAGTAAGAAAACAAAACAACTCCCTGAAAAACAGACTTAGTGAATTGGAAAAAGAAAACAATGCCTTAAAAATAAAATTGGTGAAATGGAAAAAAAAATCCATAGAACAAAACAACTTATTTAAAAACTCAATTGGACGATTACAAAAAGAAATTTAAAAAGTAAATGATGAAGATAATTCATTAAAAATCAGAATTGATCTGATGGAAGTGGATATCTTCAACATAAAGAAGATCCAACTCACTTCCAGTTGATCAATGATGGACAGAAATAACTACACCCAGAGATGGAACACTGGGAAGTGAATGTAAATTGTTAGCACTACTGTCTATCTACCCAGGTTACTTATACCTTTGGAATCTAATACTTAATGTGCAACAAGAAAATGGTATTTACACACATATATTGTATCTAGGTTTTATTGTAACACATGTAAAATGTATGGGATTGCCTGTCATCGGGGGGAGGGAATGGAGAGAGGGGGGGATAATTTGGAAAAATGAATACAAGGGATAATATTATAAAAAAATTACTCATGCATATATACTGTGAAAAAAATTCTAAATAAAAAAAAATCAGAATTGAACAAATGGAAAGGAATGACTCGAGTAGACACCAAGAATCAATCAAGCAAAACCAAAAAAAGGAAAAAATAGAAAAAAAGTTAAATATCTACTTGGGAAAACAACAGACCTGAAAAATAGATCTAGGAGGGATAATGTAAGGATTATTGGACTCCCTGAAAATCATGATGAAAAAAAGAGCCTAGATGCTATTTTTTCAGGAAATCATCAAATAGAACTGCCCAGATGTTATAGAAATAGAAGGTAAAAGAGACATTGAGAGAATTCATCAACCACTTACTGAAAGCGATCCCAAAATTAAAATTCCAAGAAATATTGTGGCTAAATTCCAGAGCTATTAGACCAATGAAAAAAAATACTACAAGTAGTCAGAAAAAAACAACTCAAATATTGAGGAGCCACAATAAGGATTACTCAGGATCTAGTAGCATCCACATTACAGAATTGAAGGGCCTGAAATCTGATATTGTGAAAGGCAAAGGAACTTAGTATGCAGCCAAAAATAACTTACCCAAATTGAGCATTTTCTTCCAGGGAAGAAGATGGAGATTCGATTTATTTCAGACAAAAAAACAGAGCTAAACAAAAAATTTGACCTCCAAATATAGGACTCAAGAGAAACATAAAAAAGGTAAAAAGAACTCTTGAGAACTGTATTTCTGTTATGAGTATACATAAAGAGTACATGTATAATTTGGTTCTACTGATATAATATTTTAAAAAGGCTCTAAAGGTGGAAAGAAAATTGTACCAGAAAAAGGGAAAAGTGTAGGTACTACATCTCACAAAGAGGCAAAGGAAACCTATTATGTCTGAGGGAAAGAAGAAAGGGGAATGAACATAGTGTGAATCTTTCTTTCATCTGAATGGCTCAAAGAGAAAATATTAGACATATTCCACTTACAGAAAAATTTCTCCTATCTCATTGAAATGTGGGAAGGGAAAAGTGAAAAGGAAAATAATAGGCTAAATAGAAGGGAATACAGAAATTGTAAGGGAAAGTTTTAAGAAAAGGGGAGAGACTCTAAGGGGGGGGAGGGAGCCTTAAAAGGGACAGTTGCGTGGCAAGTGGTGTTTATAAGTTTAATACTGGGGATGGAAGTTAGGGGAAAGGAAAGAAAAAAGCATAATCTAAGGTTAACAAGATGGCAGGAAATACATAATTAGGCATTTTAACCAAAAATGCGAATGGGTAAACTCCCCCATAAAGCAAAGGCAGCTATCAGACTGGATTAAAAGCCAGAATCCTATAATATGTTGTTTATAGAAAACACATTTGAAGTAGGATAATACATACAGAGTAAAGGTAAAAGGCTGGAGCAGAATCTACAATGCTTCAGGTGAAGTAAAAAAAGCAAGGGTAGCCATCCTGATCCTTGGCTCAATCTTGGTTGATTCCCTAGATTTTTTTTTTTTTTTTTATCATAAAAAATGATGTTATATCCACTTTAACTATTTTTATGACTCTAATATTTTGTTTTTTCATACTATTATTGGATGAGCTAAGGGGAGATATATATGACAAAGGGAAGATAAGTAGATATAAATATATTTAGATGACAATTTCAAGCAAAAAATTTTGACACTATTTTTGTTAAGGGGAGAGGAAGTGGTAGGGAAGAGACAAAAAAAAAAACAAGATAAAAGATATATGGCAATTTACAAAAAAAATTATATAAAATGCTATCAAATAGATTATAATTTTTTTGGGGGGGAGGGCTGAGGCACTTGTGATTAAGTGACTTGCCCAGGGTCATACAGCTAGGAAGCATTAAATGTTTGAGACCAGATTTGAGCTCAGGTCCTCTTGACATCAGGGCTGGTGCTCTATCCACTGTGCCACCTAGCTGCCCGATTACTACAAAATCTTAAAAAACATTATTCATTATGGCCAGGATGGATAAATTCCCAGAATACATAATTGGTTTGGATTAAATTGTGTTATTAGCTATGTGTATATGTATGCATGTATGTCTATATGTGTGTGTACATGTGTATGTATGCTTGTGTGTGTATGTTTCACAAAACTGGAATACATATTGAAGACATTTGATAAAATTTAACACCTGATACTGTTAAATATTTTAGAAATCATAGAAATAAATGGTCCTTTTCTTAAGTTATCAAATAGTATCTATTTAAAAAAAATATTCAATGTTATGGAGAAATGTTAGAGGACTATTCAATAGGATCAGTGATAAAATAAGGATGTCTACAAATTTTAATAAATTGGTTTATAGTATTGATGTTTTTATATCATTAGTATGATGAGTACTGGCAACAAAACAAATATTTCTTCAATTATTCTAATTATTAAAAACCTTCTTTAAGGAATATTTTATAACTATATTTTGATGTCTTGAGTGATATAATAACTAGGTTGAAGTTAGTGATGAAAAAGATGCTATATATTTTGTTAGCATAGTTCTGAGTGTCTAAGAGACTCCACAGAATGATCTGTTTTTACATATTAGGGACCTGAGGTAAGACTGAAAGTTAATTCTCTTATCTAATCAATTTGTTAATTTAGTAATTTGGTGAAAATCAAAACAAAGCAAAAGAACATAATACAAAAAGCCCAAACCCTTGTCCTTACTGAAATGGGATCATAACAGGACATAAAAAATCATGAGTGAAATAACTGCATATAAAAAGAAGGAAACTTTGGTATCTCAAAGAAAGTAAGATAATTGTATTATTATTTTCTCTGCTCTCAACCAGACATGTCCTAAGGAAAGCTCATAAGCTCCTCCTGGACATTCCGATACATACTCCCTTAGAAAAAGTACTGCACCATTGAACTCAGACTTCTGTATACTTATTCTGTGTCTGATGCTATTGTTTCTCCAACTCTCTGTGGGCCCTGAATTCACAATTGCCTGGTGAAAATCATTTACCAAAGGTAATCACATGGAAGATTCATTAGTAATTGTTGCATTTGTGCCTCCAGGGACCTTTTGTTTGTGCCCTGAGTTGATCCCCAAGGCCACACAGCAAATTCAACAGATAAGAGACATATCCCTTGTTGTTAGCTACAGTTGAGAGAGAATCTTGCCTTCTTATTTAGGCATGTGAAGACAGGTCCTCACAGGCTGTTCTTTTCATAATGGTTCTGTCTTAATTTCAGTTACATCAAATGCATATAAATATTTTCTGTCCTGAGGAAGTTCTCTTATACACTGAAAGTTGAAAGATAGTAAAGGAAGAAAGGGGTAGGACAGGAATCTATGGGTTATTCTAGAAAGTATAAGTAGAGAATTATCCATTCCCTTCTGTGCCTGCCTGAGAGTATAAACTTGTTTGGAAACCCACATATGCTTCTCCATTAACATTTTCCTACTTAGTATTGACACACTTAGTCACAAATAAGCATTATTTAAGTGCTGACTATATGCCAGGAAGAATATTAAGCATTGAATATTTGAAAAGAGGTAAAAACATAGCTCCTGTCAATCAAGGATATTTAAGATCAAAGTGGCCAGCAAGAAATGAAGCATTTCCAAAACTGTAAGTATTAAAAGAGTTCTTTTCCTCTAATGCAACTGTAGGAATGGAATGTATATGGCTTTTTCCATAATGAAGAACCAAAGAATGTAGAATAATCATTTTCAAAAAGTCTAATCATTATTGTGGATTCTTCTGAGTGGAAATCCAATCAGTATTGAGATTTTTCTTTTTTCTGAATTACATGCCATTTTGAATTTTATCCTTTGATGAGAGTGGAACTATGAGACCATCTTTAAGGATTGTGGATTAATTGTGTGGTTAGAGGTATACTTGTTGAAAAAGATACCACTCACATGTTTACTCATATGTTGTAAAGGGCTAGAACTGAGCAATGCACTTGGATAATGAAGCACGTGAGACTAATTGCCAATTGGACAGTTCCCTATTAACTTGTATGAAGATTGACCCTCCCCAGCTGTTCTGTGCTGACTTGATTGGTGGGACAAAGAGGGAGAAATGACATGTGGGAGGAGTAGGAGGAGGAAGAAGAAATTAAGAAGTGGACGCTGAATCAGTCTCTCCTGGCATTTGAGGGAGGAAGGTGTGTGTGAGATTGCTAGACCTAACCTCCTGACCTTGACCATAAAAGATCAAGAATAAAGGCATTTAGTGATCCTGACTCCAGCTGATTTCTGGGAAGACAAAGTTCCAGCAATATGTGAATTTACAAGTGTGTCCAACTTAAAGTAATTTTGGAAATATCTCCTTTTAGTGTATAAGAGTCTTATTTGAATATGTGAACATTCTATAGGAAGTTCACATTCTATTTTAATGATCAAGTTGTAAAAGGGTTAGTTGAGGGGTTTCTTTTTCAAGGGACTCTGAAAGAGTAGGCAAGTAAATGTAGGTAGCACTACAGGATTGACCTTTAATGTTCAGGAAAGGGAGAGCAGGATAAGAAAATAGATGTGCTAGGAAAGGTCTTTAAGTGGATATGGCTTTTTGGAAAGAGCAGGGGGATGACTCAAGGAATTCAAATGGTGCTTCCTTGTGTCTTCTTTACTAGAACATAGAAGCAAATATAACTCCTTCTCTGATTAGTCTAGCCAATTCAATCGATATTCCTTGCTGTGGTCCAGGACTTCTAGTGACATTTTGTTTACCAAAATGCATAATAGCAAATTACATGAATCACAGGAATCTCCATTCTCTAAACTCAGGAAAAGCCATTTAGGTATTGTTGTGGGAAATATTGTTGAACAACCAAGTAAAATTCATAGCTAAATGGGATCTTCTTAGAAATCTTTTTCCTACAAATGTAGAGTGATATGACATATGGTGACTTAGAAGAGAAGGACTGTAAGGAGGAACATGTACCAAAGAAGAGTTCTGTATAGTAGTCGGCAAAGTTGAATGAGAATTGAGAGAGGATTCAGTAAAAATCCTGTTTCTATTTTCCAAGAAAGAGTAAGAGAGAGAGAGAGAGAGAGAGAGAGAGAGAGAGAGAGAGAGAGAGAGAGAGAGAGAGAGAGAGAGAGAGAGAGAATGTGTGAATGAATGAGAAAGGGAGAGAAAGAGAGAGAGACAGATAGACAGACAGACAGACAGAGTGAGAGCAAGTTAGAGTCTCAGAGTCAGAGACAGAGAAATACAGAAAGAGAAGAGAGAGACACATAGAAACAGGAAAGAGAGGAGGGAAAGAGGAGAAAGAATAAATGGAGAACATTTTAGAAGGTGGAATTTTTAAGAAAATAGTTTAAGTAAAGTAGTTTTTAATAATCAAAGAAGTTATTTTACCTTTCATTTAGATATTACTCTAAGATATGCAGTGTTGTCCTATAATGCAATTTTGTCCTATAACAACATCAAGATGCTATTATTTTATCCATTTAACTTAGGAGGGAACTGAGTCTTACAAAGATAAAATGATTTACTGAAGCAGATGAATGAATTTACTGAACAGATTGTTGTCAGTCTGTTGTCTGAGGCAGAATTTGAACACATTTTATCCTCAAACCAAGTGTAGAGCTCTATCTTTTGCTACTAAGATAGCTTATGAACAACTTTATCAATGGACATGCTATTGTAACTTTTCAGACATGGAGTTGTTAATCTTTTTCATCCAGGATTGATGAAGAGAAAAATTACCTAAAATTTAGCAAAACATTTGATAAAATAGCATACCATTATTGTAGAGTAAATAGAAGAACTATGTAGACTGTATGATAATAAAATTAGAAGCATCTAGAGCTTGTGGAATGAACAAAATCAAAAAGCAGTCAATACTAATTGAATTTCCTTTTCAGAAAGTACCTCTTCTGAGGCCACAGGTACACCCTATATTTCTTGGTGAGTTACATGAATGAATGAATGAAGCTGGCATGCTTATCCAATTTTTTGATTACAACAAGTTGTGGAAAAATTGAATAGTGAGATGAGTTAGATTGTTATGCTGCCTCATCAGATTTCATCTGAATTACTAAATTCAGTCTTATGTGACACCAATAAAGACATTGGTAATATGAATAGAGTTGACAGCCAGGATAGGGATGAGGCTGAGTCCATATCCTACCAAATATTAAAGGAACTGAGAAGGTGAAAGGAAAGACTCAGGGAAAGAGATGTTGCATGGAGGAGAACAGAATAATTATCTTCAAGTATTTGAAAACCTATCATGTTAAAGACTTCTATTTAACCAAAGAAGAAAAAAACAGTGGAAAGATCTTGGAGTTTCAAAGAGACAAATTCAGCTTTGGTATCAGAAAGGAAAAGAAGCAAATAAAACCTTCTCAATATTTAGCACTTTCCCAAAATAAAATAAAATTCCTTGAAAGTCAGTGGATTCTCTTTCATTGGAGGTTTTCAAAGAGTGGAAGAATGATTGAGGCTTTGCTAGATATGTTATGCTTGGAATTTTTTAATGTAAAAATTATTTGTTTTCTGTTCATTTTTGAATACACCAAGAGTAGGTACTGTATTTTGTCTTTCTATGTATAGCAAGATCTTAGTGTGATGCCTGGTTCATGGTAGGCACTAAAAAACTTACTGATTGACTGAATTAGATGACATATCAACTAAGGTCTCTTTCAATATGGATATTCTATGATTCTCTCAGAAGAAATTATATTTGGAAGGATAAGCCTGTTAGAAATGCCTGTATGGGAAGAACTGAGAATCATAGAATTTTTGAATCTGCTGCTTTTGAAGCTCCTTCTAGAAGCTTCTTATGACTCAGAAAGTTCCCTGGTTGACAAGCCCTGAAAAGACTTTATCTTAGGCCTTCTATGCTCTGGGTCTTATAATGTTCTTAAATACAAAGGAGGATCACAGAGAATTTTGAGGAAATAGTGATGGAAAATTTAATTTTGATATCCCTACACATGTTCCATCATAAGGATGAGACTATCTATATAAAAATGTATAGATGAATGAATTCACATAAATGTCCATATTAGAGCATAGATTGAGTTAAGAAAAAACAAACTTCCTCTATCTACATTGAATTTTTAATTAGCTTTGCTACATTTAATTTCAATCCAAACTCTCTTTTTTATATACAGATATTTCAAATATCAGAAACCAGAGATGCAGAACCATTCAGGGATGACATTATTCATCCTGCAGGGACTGACAGATGACCCTCGATTTCAAGTTCTACTTTTTATTTTTCTTTTTCTTACCTATATGTTGAGTGTTACTGGGAATCTGACCATTATCACTCTCACCTTGGTTGATGCCCACCTGAAAACTCCCATGTATTTTTTCCTTCGAAATTTTTCCTTTTTAGAAGTTTCATTCACAAGTGCTTGTATTCCCAGATATCTATACAGCTTGTTGACTGGTGACAATATTGTGACCTATAATGAATGTGTTGCTCAAGTGTTTTTTATCACTTTCTTTGGTTCAACAGAATTTTTCCTTTTGTCTACCATGTCTTATGACCGCTATGTAGCCATCTGCAAACCCTTGCATTATACAACCATCATGAGCAGTAAAGTCTGTTATCAGCTCATGCTGAGTTCTTTGCTGGCTGCATTGATACTCATCCTCCCACCACTGAGCCTGGGCCTCCAGCTTGAATTTTCTCCTTCCAATGTCATTGATCACTTTCTCTGTGATTCATATCCAGTTCTCAAGAATTCATGTTCTGATACAACATTTTTAAGAAAAATAATTGTAATCTTTGCTGTGTTATTACTCATGACCACGTTAGTCTTGGTAATTCTATCTTATGCTTATATTGTCAAGACTATTTTAAAATTCCCCTCTGCCCAGCAAAGGAAAAAAGCTTTCTCCACTTGTTCTTCTCACATGATTGTAGTCTCTATGACTTATGGCACCTGCATCTTTGTCTACATAAAACCACCTGGGAATGAAGAGCTAGTTTTGGACAAGGTGGTATCAGTGCTTATGACCTCAATTGCTCCTGTGATGAACCCGTTTATTTACACTCTGAGGAACAAACAAGTCATACAAGCCTTTAAAGACTTTATCAAAAGGATCACATTTGTTACCAAGGTATAGAGGAATCCTGAGTTCATGATAACATTCAGTATAACCAAATATGATTTATCCTTAAGTCCCCATCCAGGATTCCATCCTGGTTTACTTTTTCTTATTAATTCTCCACTTCTCTATAGTCTGGTCAGTTTTACAATTATATCCTCAACTTTTTGTTTTCATGGAAATACTTATGGATCCAGGCTCTCTTTTTTCCCACATTAGTTTTCTAAAGCTCTTCCCTACTTCCTGCCACTTGATTTACTATTCTATCCCATGCAAGTCCTTGTCTTTAAAGTAAGTTCTGGATCACTGACATGCTGAGCCCATTTTTTATCTATAAGAAAACATATATAGAGAACAAATGGTTGAAAAATCTTTTTGAATTGGGAGAATCCTTAGAGTTACTTAATCTTACATATTTGTTCTTAAATTCTTTTATTTTTGATGATTTCTAAAGCTATTTCCTATATTGCTGGCATTTATATGAACTTTTATTCTCCAGGGAAGCTTTTATGCTTCAATGATAGGGAATTGATATGTCATCAAAATATCCCCTATACAAATAGACATTGTAATTAAGAACATGTAAAAAGAGCCCACTCTGTCAGCAACTATGACATTTCCTATTCAACTGGATATCCTTCTGATCATTTGAATTAATTTCCCCCAAATTAGATTTCTACCTTTTCCCTGTGGTCTTTGTTTATGAATTATCTTTCAAGTTGTTACTATCATTATTTGTTGTTGTTTACCTAAAACTCTCTATGCGCCTCACCCTCAACCCTGCACTGCCTATGAAGTACTTTGATAGAAATAAATTGGATTCACAATCAAAGGATCTGAGTTCAAAATGCTATTTTGTGCCTGTGGGTCATTATACATTGCTCAATATCAGTTTTTCCCTGTATAAAAAATAGATATCTTTCCTGTGTAATTGTAACTCACAATAATGTAATCCTGCTGGGATTTCTGCTGTTTATCTCCAAATTGGCCTACAAATGTGAGCCTGGGTTTCCTCAGATTGGACATTTCACATTTTGATCAGGTAATATGAGGTTTACCTTTCAGGGTCTCACTTGTCTCTTCATGGAAGAATGTACCCAAGCATAAACCTAAGGTTTACACATGCTTCATTCTTGTTGGACAGAATAACAAAGTTCTGAACTTTAAGAACTGGATGATTCTACAATACTTTTGACTTCTGCTATATAGATTGACGACTCTTTGAGACTAGAAAATGGCTTAATTTTGATTCCAAAAATTCCACATTCACTGTGACCATAGTATTCTATGCCTAGGTTCAACTTGATCTAATACTATTTCCTGAAGTAGATTGGGAAAGCATCCCAATTAGATCAAGTATGCATTGAAGAGATCCTTGCTACTGTTACCAACACAATTGTGAAAGAATTGAGAGACAATTTTGTAATCCTTTTCCTTTTGTATTCCATGTACCACTTTAGGATCTATGTTTGGCTTCTTGAAAATCTTGACATACTAGCGCATCATACATACTGTTTCAACCAGAATTTTTATGAAACAGCTCATAACTAAATTGGTAGCTGAGAGATACTTGTCAAGATTACTTATACTTTTTCCATCATTACAAGAAATCAAATTCGGTATCAATTGTAGAGTAGCTATAAGCAGTAGTATGTGATTGAAATATTTAATATTTGGGTTTCTTGACAATTATATTTCTAGACTTATTGAACCCTACTAGAAGAAACACATCCTAAAATCATTTGCTCTGAATGATTTTTAACTGGTCTCCATAAATCCTGGCAAAAGAAGTCAGGTTAAAATACTTCTTTCCTAATACCACAGGATCCAAAGTAGCTGTTGAATCCCTTATTGCATATATTTTTGAATGCAGGAAGAAATGGCCTATTGATATTAGTATATTACTTATGTTTTTCCTAACTCTTTTCAGGAATAAAAAGTTCATATTAACTAAAGTTTCAAAGGCCTATTGATACTGATTATCTTTATCCATATAGAATTAGTTGATAACACTTTTATTTTAACATACCCAGTAAAGGTTCCATATTTCTTACACATGTGATCTACCATTAGTGGTTTTGGGGATCTATATTTTCATTACATTATTTTTTTTTATTATATATATATATATATATATATATTTTATAATATTATCCCTTGTATTCATTTTTCCAAATTACCCCCCCTCCCTCTATTCCCTCCCCCCGACGACAGGCAATACCATACATTTTACATGTGTTACAATATAGTCTAGGTACAATACATGTGTGCGAATATCATTTTCTTGTTGCACAATAAACATTAGAATCCGAAGGTACATGCAACCTGGGCAGACAAATATTAGTGATAACAATTTACATTCACTTCCCAGTGTTTCTTCTCTGGGTGTAGCTACCTCTGTCCATCATTGATCAACTGGAAGTGAGTTGGCTCTTCTTTATGTTGAAGATTTCCACTTCCATCAGAATACATCCTCATACAGTATTGTTGTTGAAGTGTACAGTGATCTTCTGGTTCTGCTCATTTCACTCAGCATCAGTTGATTTAAGTCTCTCCAGGCCTCTCTGTATTCCTCCTGCTGGTCATTTCTTACAGAGCAATAATATTCCATAACCTTCATATACCACAATTTACCCAACCATTCTCCAACTGATGGACATCCATTCATCTTCCAGTTTCTAGCTACAACAAAAAGAGCTGCCACAAACATTTTGGCACATATATGTCTCTTTCCGCTCTTTAGTATTTCTTTGGGATATAATCCCAGTAGTAGCGCTGCTGGGTCAAAGGGTATGCACAGTTTGATAACTTTTTGGGCATAATTCCAGATTGCTCTCCAGAATGGCTGGATTCTTTCACAACTCCACCAGCAATGTATTAGTGTCCCAATTTCCCCACATCCCCTCCAACATTTGTCATTATTTGTTCCTGTCATCTTAGCCAATCTGACAGGTGTGTAGTGGTATCTCAGAGTGGTCTTAATTTGCATTTCTCTGATCAGTAGTGATTTGGAACACTCTTTCATGTGAGTGGATATAGTTTCAATTTCTTCCTCTGAGAATTGTCTGTTCATATCCTTTGACCATTTATCAATTGGAGAATGGTTTGGTTTCTTATAAATTATGGTCAGTTCTCTATATATTTTGGAAATGAGACCTTTGTCAGAACCTTTGTTTTTAAAAATATTTTCCCAATTTGTTACTTCCCTTCTAATCTTGTTTGCATTAGTATTATTTGTACAGAAACTTTTTAGTTTGATGTAATCAAAATCTTCTATTTTGTGATCAATAATGATCTCTAGTTCTCCTCTGGACATAAATTCCTTCCTCCTCCACAAGTCTGAGAGGTAGATTATCCTCTGTTCCTCTAATCTATTTATTATCTCCCTCTTTATGCCTAAATCATGGACCCATTTTGATCTTATCTTGGTATATGGTGTTAAGTGTGGATCCATATCTAATTTCTGCCATACTAATTTCCAGTTTTCCCAACAGTTTTTTCCGAATAATGAATTTTTATCCCTAATGTTGGAATCTTTGGGTTTGTCAAAGATTAGATTGCTATAGATGTACCCTTTTTTGTCCTTTGTATCTAATCTGTTCCACTGATCTACCGGTCTATTTCGTAGCCAATACCAAATGGTTTTGGTGACTGCTGCTATATAATATAGCTTTAGATCAGGTACACTTAGACCACCTTCCTCTGAGTTTTTTTTCATTAGTTCCCTTGCAATTCTCGACCTTTTATTCTTCCATATGAATTTTGTTGTTATTTTTTCTAGGTCATTGAAATAGTTTCTTGGGAGTCTGATTGGTATAGCACTAAATAAATAGATTAGTTTGGGGAGTATTGTCATCTTTATTATATCCACTCGGCCTATCCAAGAGCACTGAATGTCTTTCCAATTATTTAAATCTGATTTTATTTTTGTGGCAAGTGTTTTGTAATTTTTCTCATATAATTCCTGACTTTTCTTTGGTAGATGGATTCCCAAATATTTTATACTCTCAACATTTGTTTGGAATGGAATTTCTCTTTGTATCTCTTGCTGTTGCATTTTGTTAGTGATATATAAAAATGCCGAGGATTTATGTGGATTTATTTTGTATCCTGCCACTTTGCTGAAATTTTGAATTATTTCTAGAGGCTTTTTAGCAGAGTCTTTGGGGTTCTCGAAGTATACCATCATGTCATCTGCAAAAAGTGATAGTTTAATTTCCTCATTTCCTACTCTAATTCCTTGAATCTCTTTCTCGGCTCTTATTGCCGAGGCTAGCGTTTCTAGTACTATATTGAATAGTAATGGTGATAGTGGGCAACCTTGTTTCACTCCTGATCTTACTGGGAAAGGTTGCAGTTTATTTCTATTGCATATTATGCTTACTGACGGTCTTAAATATATACTCCTGATTATTCTAAGGAATAATCCATTTATTCCTATACTCTCAAGAGTTTTTAGTAGGAATGGATGTTGGATTTTGTCAAATGCTTTTTCTGCATCTATTGAGATGATCATATGGTTCTTATTAATTTGATTATTAATATGGTCAATTATATTAATAGTTTTCCTAATATTAAACCAGCCCTGCATTCCTGGAATAAATCCTACTTGATCATAGTGTATTATCTTGGAGATGATTTTCTGAAGTCTTTTTGCTAATATCTTATTTAAGATTTTAGCATCAATATTCATTAAGGAGATTGGTCTATAATTTTCTTTCTCAGTTTTCGATAACATTGGGGCTAATTGTTCTTTAAATGTTTGGTAGAATTCACATGTGAATCCATCTGGCCCTGGGGATTTTTTCCTGGGGAGTTGATTAATAGCTTGTTCTATTTCTTTTTCTGAAATGGGACTATTTAAGCAATTTATCTCCTCCTCTGTTAATCTAGGGAGCCTATATTTTTGGAGGAAGTCATCCATTTCACTTAAGTTATCAAATTTATTGGCATAAAGTTGGGCAAAGTAACTCCTTATTATTTCTCTAATTTCCTCTTCATTGGTGGAAAGATCCCCCTTTTCATTTGTAAGACTATCAATTTGATTTTCCTCTTTCTTTTTTTTGATCAAATTTACCAAAGGTTTATCTATTTTATTGGCTTTTTCATAAAACCAACTCTTGGTTTTATTTATTAATTCAATAGTTTTTTTACTTTCAATTTTATTGATTTCTCCTTTTAATTTTTGTATTTCGAGTTTAATTTTTGGTTGGGGGTTTATAATTTGGTCTTTTTCTAGCCTTTTAAGTTGTAAGCCCAATTCGTTAATCTTCTCTTTCTCTATTTTCTTCAAATAAGCCTCTATAGATATAAAATTTCCCCTTATTACCGCTTTAGCTGCATCCCAAAGATTTTGATATGATGTCTCATCATTATCATTATCTTGGGTGAAATTGTTAATTGTTTCTATAATTTGCTCTTTCACCCAGTCATTCTTTAAGATGAGATTATTCAGTTTCCAATTACTTTTTGGTCTATTTACCCCTAACTTTTTACTGAATGTAGCTTTTATTGCATTGTGATCTGAGAAGAAGGCATTTATTATTTCTGCCTTCCTACATTTAATTTTGAGATCTTTATGTCCTAGTATATGGTCAATTTTTGTATAGGATCCATGAACTGCTGAGAAGAAAGTATATTCCTTCCTATTGCCATTCAGTTTTCTCCAAAGGTCTATCATACCTAGTTTTTCTAATGTTCTATTTACTTTTTAAATTTCTTTCTTGTTTGTTTTGTGGTTTGATTTGTCTAAATCTGAGAGTGCAAGGTTGAGATCTCCCACTATTATAGTTTTACTGTCTATTTCTTCTTGCAGTTCTCTTAACTTTTCCTTTAGAAAGTTAGATGCTATACCACTTGGTGCATATATGTTTAGTATTGATATGGCTTCATTATTTATGCTACCTTTCAGCAGGATATAGTTTCCTTCCTTATCTTTTTTAACGAGATCTACTTCTGCTTTTGCTTGATCTGAGATAAGGATAGCTACCCCTGCTTTTTTGGCTTTACCTGAAGCATAATAGGCTCTCTTCCAACCTTTTACCTTTACTCTGTATGTATCTCCCTGCTTTAAGTGTGTTTCCTGTAGACAACATATTGTAGGGTTCTGCTTTTTGATCCAATCTGCTATCCGTCTCCGTTTGATGGGATCGTTCATCCCATTTACATTTACAGTTAAAATTACTAATTCTGTGTTTCCTGCCATCGTATTATCCCCAGATTATACGTTTTTCCCTTGACCCCCCTGATCCCCCTCCCCGATATTTAATTTACAGACCCCCCTTGTGATGCGCAACCCTCCCTCTTTTTTTTTTTTTTTTTTAGGATCCCTCCCCCCTCCCTCCAAGTCCCTTCACTTATTCTCCTTTTCCTTTCCCCTTTTCCTCTCCCCCCTTTTAATGAGGTGAGAGAAAATTCTCTGAAAAAACAAATATGTTAATTATTTACTCTTTGAGCCTCTTCTGATGAGAGTAAGATTCACACAATGATTCTCCCCCTCACTAAGTTCCCTCAGATATGGTGTATTTTCTATGTCTCTTCCTGGGATGTAGTTTCCCTCTTTTTATCACTCCTTTCCCTTTTTCTGAACCGACCTCCTTCCCTTTACCACACCCCCCTTTTTTTCTTTTATATCAGTAAAATCAAATTATCCTTGAGTATTTTTTATATACTCACAACAGAGTTACAGTTCTCAAGGGTTCTGTGTACCTTTTTCTGTTTCTCTTCAGTCTTGTGGATGTAGATCAAATTTTTTGTTTAAGTCTGGTTTTTTTCTTAGAAACATATAGAATTCCTCTGTTTCATTGAATGACCATCTTCTTCCATGGAAAAAGATGCTAAACTTAGCTGGGTAGTTCATTCTTGGTTGCAGTCCTTGATCTTTTGCCTTTCGGAATATCAGGTTCCAGGCCCTTCTATCTTTTAATGTGGAGGCAGCCAGATCTTGGGTGACCCTTATTGTGGCACCTTGGTATTTAAATTGTTTTTTTCTAGCTGCTTGCAGGATTTTCTCCTTTGTGTGGTAATTCTGCAGCTTAGCCACAATATTCCGTGGTGTTCTTTTTTTAGGGTCTATTTCAGAAGGAGTTCGATGAATTCTTTCCACATCTACTTTCCCTTCTGTTTCTATTATCTCTGGACAGTTCTCCTTGATAATTTCCTGTAAAATAGAATCTAGGCTCTTTTTTTGGTCATAGTTTTCTGGAAGTCCAATAATCCGCAGATTATCTCTCCTAGATCTATTTTCCAGGTCTATAGATTTTCCCAGTAAGTATTTGACGTTGTTCTCCAGCTTCTCATTTTTTTTTTTTTTGTTTTGTTTGACTGATTCTTGGGTTCTCTGTGAATCATTCATTTCTATTTGTTCCATCCTGACTTTTAAGGAGTTATTTTCTTCTTTCACAGTTTTTAGTTCTTTTTGTAAATGCCCAATTTCGTTTTTAAATGAATTATTTTGCTCTATTGAGTTTTTTTCCATTTCCCTAATTTTTTTTTTTGAGAATTATTTTCTTTTTCCAATTCAGAAATTCTATTTTCTTGAGGCTTTTTTATCTTTTCCAATTCAGAAATCCTACTTTCCTGTGTTTTTTTAACCTTTTCTAATTCACTAATTTTGTTTCCCTGCATCTCCTGTGAATTCTTTATTTTTTCCAACTCCAATTTCAGGACGTTGTTATTCTCTATCATAACTTCCCTTTCTTTTCCCCATTTTTCTTCGATCTCCCTCAATTTTTTAAGAGCTTCTTCTAGGAGAGAGTTATGTGATGGGGGGCAGGAATCGTTCCCCTTTAGGTTGTCTGTTGATTCTCTGCTGTCAACTTCCTCGGGGTTGGATACCCGCTCTTTCTCTGTATAGAAGGAATCTATGGTTTTTCTAGCTTTTTTGCTCATACTTAAAAAAATCTTTTGGGGTCTGTCCCTGGGGTAGGAAATTATTTACTTCTTTACCAGCTTCCTCCCAGACCGGATGGATGCAGCGGCTCCTGAGCCCGAGCTAAGAGAGAGCTTTGGGAGAGAGTTCCCCACCCCCTCCCTGGGAGTGCCTCAGAGGTGATTAGCACTGCTGTGCTTTGAGGGCTTAGAATAGTGAAGACAGCACGAAGCCCAGCCTATGTGTCCGGGTGGGGAGTGGATGTCTGCAGCAGGTGACGTGAGAAGCCCCTGTGCTCAAACTGGAAGTGTCTGCCAGAAACCGCGGTCCCTAGTTCAAACGTTCCGCTTCTCTGGGACTTCCTGGAGCTGAGTTCCACTCCCTCCAGCTAAGCTAGGCAGTGTGTGTTGCCTTGGGCCGTATCCACCCACTTGTCAATCTCTTAACTATTCTCAGGTGGTAGCTGAGGCCACACCCCCTGGTGCCAAGAGATTTGCTGAGTCACCCCCGGGTCGGGGAAAATCTAATTTGAGTTTTAAAATATTTTGGCTTTCTCTTCTGAACTGCTAAATAATTAGCAGAGAAGAGCTAACAGCCTGTGCCAGATTCCTTTACCTCAGTGGCTTCTCTGATCCCAGAGCCCTTCCCAGCGCAATGGGCGCAGTGTGCCCCTACCCCACCGTCTGTGCTGGTCTTTCTTATTCCTCCCCTGAGAACTGACCTTTCCTGTTGAAACTCCAGATTCTCTTCAGCTGGTAAGTCGTGCTTCCAGTCCTTGTGGTATCTATCAGTCCTGAGCTAATTTTGAGACTTAATTTATCTAATTGGTTGTGAGGGAGTGAGGACGTTCACTGAGTCGTGTGTTTCTTCTCCGCCATCTTGGCTCCGCCCCTGATATATTTTCATTACATTATTAACAAGATAGTAAAGTAACTGAATTCCACAAAATTTTCTAATTCAAAAATTTCATTAAAAAGGATCTATATAGCAAATATAAAGTAGCTGAATGCTGGCTCCATTAGATTAAAAAATAAACAGAAAGGAAATCTACCTATGTTAAAACTATCATGAAATAATATAAGCTAACTAATACTCAGAGCTCCTATTCAATGTTTTACAGGTTACTTGTTGGGTACAGTGAATATAAACATTTTTAAAAGCTGGTGGTTCAAGGCATGTCTGTAGAGGACCTTGCCTCTTTTCTGAATGTCAGTGATTTAGTTTAAACCTATCTTACCCCTACCAAAAGCAGGAGACAATGATTTTTCCTAACCATAAGAAATAAAAGAAGAGTAGTTGGAAGGAAGACAGCAGCATAACAAAAGAGGCAAGAGGAATAAGATTTTCCACACCTTAGGAAAAAGTTGCAAGACATCTGGATAGCATTAGTTCCCATTCCTTCCTGAATTTATGGTGTCCATCCTGTTCCTCCACAATCCCCATCACACTAAGTTGCTGAGAAAAATAACGCTTATCCTTGGCTTTCTGTATAGCAGTGTAAGAGTGTAAAACAAAGTTTGACCAAGAATAGGAAGATAAAAATTAAAAGGAGAGAAAGCCTGCATATTTATTTAGTTGACAATCATATAAATCAAAAGAGAAGCTGCAAAATGCAATTAAAATCATTAAAAAATAAAAAGAAGCAACACATGATGAAAAAGAAAATTCTTCCAATTCCTCATGGATAATGGAATTATAGAAAGAAAGTACTAGATGATTCAAAAAGGATACAAATAGAAAAATGTAATATTAAAAGTCAAATCATATTTCTCAATGCAAAATTAACACCAACCATCAGTGTAATACATTTAGCATAAAAACATGAAAATCTTTCCTAATAAAGGCAATATTACAAGAAAGAAAATATCTGATTTGAAACTCAAAAATACAGAGTGAAAAATGATTTGATATAAGAGAAACACATTATAATTTTAAATGAACACAGAAATAGTATTCAAGATAAATCAAATGAACTTTTAGATAGAGTGTGAAAAGATTATTTAAAAGCACATGGCTCTCATAAAAACATGATTTAAAAAAATGGGAATTTTTGAGATAGAATCAAGATGCAAAGAAGAGTCACAACTGTGAAACTTCCCCCAAAATTTCTCCTAAAAATTGTCACAGAAAATACCAAATTGAATTGTGAAATGAAAAACCTGACAAAAAGTCATAGAGAGTCATTTTTATTTTTTCAGCCCAGCATATCTTAAATGATAGAAAAAAGTTCTGCTGAAACTGGGGTAGAAGCATAATATGCAAGGCATGTTAGAAGGGGTCATGGCTGTTTGCCTTGGTTGCTTCAGCTATAGCAGTAGTGGGGATACTAAATTGCTCAATGCCTACAGACATTAAGGAGACTATCCTCCACTGGACATAGAACTGTATTCTATTTACCAACTCTGTGGCCTATTACCTAATTTGGGTATGAGTTCCAAATCAGAAAGGAGTGGTTGTATTTATGAGAGATTATAGGGCTCTTTAAGTCTATGGACTAAAGTGTAGAAGAGGAGGAAATTGATTAGCTCCTATTTATTGCAATAACAAATCTCCTTGGCCTCTCTCCCTGGACTATATACCATTTTAGAAGACTTGAAAACTTAAAACTCCCCTGTGCAAGCTCAAAGAGAAGCTCACACTATTTTCCCATCCAACCCACAGGTGAACAAATCCACAATCAAGAGATAGACTAAAAAAATGAACAATCAACAACAAAAAAAATCTTCACCTAAACAAGCTAAAAAATATCAAGATAAAAGTGAAGTAGTAAGTTCAATGACTTGAAATTATTTGCAAACAAAGGCTTAAAGAAAAATGCAGAGATTGGACTCAGCCTCTGCTCATAGAGCAGCAGGGCTCAAGACAGTCCTAAATTTGCTGCCCATCCTAAGAGGGGCACCCCAAGACCTAGGATAAAAGTGGGGCCTGGAGTAGCTTTACCTCAATGGATAGGAGCTGCTTCTAGGATCCAGATTTCTGAGCAGTGTATTCACAGTTAGATCAAGGCAAGCAACCCCAAACTTTTAGAGGCCCAATATCAAACTGCTGCAAGGTTCTTTGAGAATGCTGAAATACTAATTAAGAAACTGGGGTTGCAGGAGTGCAAAAACAGATCAGAGACACTGCCAGATGTCTGACTCATGGTTGGTTCTGAAAAAAACAAAAAACAAAAAAAAACAAAAAAAAAAAAACTGAGTCTGCCAGGGCAATTCAATAGAATAAGGGATTTCAAAGTTAAAGCATAAGCAACAAATCATAGTCCAGTAAATTTAAGAACATCCAATTCAATCTGAACTAGTGAAATAGGGGGTAGGGCAGAAGTGCCTAAGAAAACTCACCAATTTCCCCAATTTCTTATGTCTTCCTCCCTTTTTTTCTTACGGAAATGAATTATCAAATAACCATTTCATATATAAATCCCAAGAGTGAATCAAAATTCCTATACATAGGCATAATAGACTAAAATCCCTCAAACATAACAGCAATAGTTACACAAATTTAACAATGTCCATCCCAAGTCTTAAATAAGTAATAGTTTTAACAATTCAGCCACTTTCCCACTCCCCCATATCAGTCCAAATTACATCAGGAGCAGGGACAATGGTTTTCTCAAAAAACTGCTTCCGGCTGAAAATGGGCAGAGACTCTCAGTCTAGGGAGGGGGATGGGTGTAATGTGGCATGATGACAATCAAAGCTTGATCTAGGTCCCAGAAGCAAGTCAATATATCTGTAATTTGACCAAATTTAGAAACAAAAACAAATTTAACAAAGAAAAGTTAGAATAGTCTTGAGATAGAAAGACTGGTCCACAAGGACTGCTGCAAGATATGTGGCCTCTCATTAGTAGTAAACCTTAAAAAACTTTGAATATCCAGACACAATATCTAGTAACTGATAGATGACCAGACTAAATACTTATTTGCTCAAGTATTTAGGATATAATGATTACAGATAACTGGATTGGAAACAGCAAGGTATGACATAATTGAATTGAATTAACAATTTCTTGACCATTACTCTGATTATAGAAATCAGTTACAGGAGGAAAAAAATGCAGTGACATATTAACTACAAACCCAAGAAATTTAACCTCCAATAACAAGCTTCAATAACCTACAATAACCAAAGTTTCAGATAAATCCTAAACAGATATTTATCATAACATTATATTTATATAAATCAGTTTGCTCTTTTAACCAAGAACCAGGTGGTTACAACTTTGTTAGAAAACCAGTAGAATAATTTAGAGGGAGGGGGGAAGGAAAGGATTACAGGTGGCCACCCTTCCCCCACTCCACCTCCAAAGAGGCAGGGGGGAGGGAAGGCAAACTAACCTGCACTCCAGGCTAAGTAGATGCTCCAGACCTGAAGTATCAGAGAGCAGTGATTGGTGGTGGTGGTGGTGGGGCAGTTTAATCTTCACCTTTGAAGACAAAAGATCCCTATCTCACCCAACCTTTAAAGTAGCAGAAATAAGTGGGGAGAGGAGGAGAAGGAGGGAGATTCCATAAAACCCACATGTCCAGCAAATCTGGATTTAAAGCATAACTTAGTTGTTATAATATAGGTAACAAACTCTGAACCAAAATACAGCTTTAAATTCCCAATAATATAAAACTGCTTTTCCTATCATATTTCTAATAATGAAACAGCATAATTTTTCTTTCTCTCCCTGTGTCCCCACGTGGCCATTATTCCCAATGGACTTCTCCTAAGCTCCAACTTGGCTAGAGTTGAAGCCTTCAGAAGCCATATCCTTTTTGCTGCTACATATTTTAACTAATTAGAGGCACATGATCCCTTTCAGGCAAGTTAACAGAACTTCTCCAATAAGCTATTGTTCTTTTTAAGATCTTATACTTAAAGATAATTAAATCCAGCACAGAAAACTATACTTTTTTTTTTTACAATTTAAAATCATCCTAAAATTCCTAATAAAATGTTTTCTCCAGCTGGAATTCAGTATTGAAATAGCTAATACCCAAATTTGGCCATTGTTCTTAAACTTAACAGAGCTCTTAAAATTAACAAAACAGACAAATCACACAGAACACACATAAACTGTGCAGCAGTCAAAAACTTTTAACAGACCAAGGGCTTATCTGGAAAGAATAGCCCTGAGGGATGTTGTCAGCTCCAGTCTGCCCTCCCATAATCCAAATGGAGCCTGCCATTTTTTTTTTTTTTTGTTTTGTTTTGTTTTATTTTTTAGCCAGATGGTGTCTTAAAAAAAAGACATCTAGATTTATACTCTGGAATGCCCAGAGTGGTGCCAACTGGCACACAGAAACAGATGTGTCTTAGAAGACAACTAGGTAGGGTCCCCTGCATCCAGAAGACCCTACTCCCACAATTTATGCCCATCAGTATTTTGTAATTCTGGGAATCCAGATGCTAGCATGCAGAACAGAACCTTATACAGGTCTTTTAGAAACAGAGTATAAACCTCAAAAGATACCCAGAAAGACTTACTCTCCTGTGGCTGAAATGGGGGTGTCTACCATCAAGCTGTTGTAGTTAGAAATTGTTCTCTTTCCCAAAGGCTCTGGAAAAAAAAATCCAGGGGGGTCTGTCCTCTCAAGGCCAAGAATTCAAATCTGCAGCCACTGAGGCCCAAGGCAGAGGCCTGAAAGTCTCTTATCTCTAATCTTGCTCATTTTCTAACATCTCACTGGGGAGCTTCAAAACAATGGTAGAGAAACTGAGCAAGATAGAGATTAGAGAGTATTCAATACAGAATTTATTAAATGGAGAGATTTACTGGGACCAATGGATCCATGGTTGGTCCTAGGGCTGAATGAAAGTATCATCTCAAAGAATCCAGCACTGAATATCGGATACAGAATTCTTTTATGGGGTAACAAGAACAATGACATAATGGGGGAGGCAACTGTATGGGGATAATCTTTTTTTTTTTTTTCTTTTTTTTTTTTATTATATATATATATATATATATATATATATATATATTTTTTTTTATAATATTATCCCTTGTATTCATTTTTCCAAATTACCCCCCCTCCCTCTATTCCCTCCCCCCGACGACAGGCAATACCATACATTTTACATGTGTTACAATATAGTCTAGGTACAATACATGTGTGCGAATATCATTTTCTTGTTGCACAATAAACATTAGAATCCGAAGGTACATGCAACCTGGGCAGACAGATATTAGTGCTAACAATTTTCATTCCCCTCCCAGTGTTTCTTCTCTGGGTGTAGCTACCTCTGTCCATCATTGATCAACTGGAAGTGAGTTGGATCTTCTTTATGTTGAAGATTTCCACTTTGGATGGGGATAATCTAATGGAGTAAGGTACCCAGGATGATATAATGGAGGGAGGTATTGGAGAGGTTCCTGATATTCTAATGATGTCTAAAATAGATAAAGATCTTTATCCCATCAAACATTAAGAGGGGATAAGTATAGCCTAAGGTCTAAGATATAAGACCTTTATCCTAACATTAAAAGGGAATGGTTATAACCTGAGGAACAGTAACTGAATAGGACAATTAGGGAAACTGAGTCAGGACATTAAAAAGAGAACTGTAGCACAACAATATATCTTAGAACCAGAGGACAAAAGAGTCCACTTGTCTTTAAAAAGGTATTGCCAAATGAAATCTCCTAGGGATATTATAACCAAAACCCAGAACTTCCATGTAAAAAATAAAATACTTAAAGAGAACATAGCCGAAACCTCAAATTCCATGAAGCCAAAGTGAGAATCCTTCATGAATTAGCATCTGTTAGCTTAAAAAAAGTGCAGTGCTTTAAATAGGATATTCCCAGAAGAAAAAGGAATTAGATTTGCAAGCATGTATAGCCTACCTAGGATATAAATCTTTAGGAGAAAAACAGATATTTAATGAAATAGAGGACCTTCAAGAATTTCTGAGGAAGAGATTATAGCTGAGAAAAAAAACAAAACAAAACAAAACAAAACAAAACTTTAACATTTAAATAAAGCTTTAGGAGAAGCAAAAAAGGTAAACATAGTTGAGAAATCACAAGGGATTAAACAAAATTAAACTTTAAATCAGAGTTCCAGTTCCTGGAGGCTATTTGCAATTCTGTTTATTTCAACTACATAGAAAAAGATGCCATCTTCAAGATAAATTTATCATTCCTAATCTTATCACCATGCTACTAACAAAATCTTGTCTGCTACAACACCTTACCACTTCTCTAAACCCCCTCTCCCCTTTCATCTGAGGACATAATGGTAGATAAATTAAAACTTCCCAAAGTTTTTTCTTTATAGAGGGTAGAAATGGTACTTTCAGCTCAATTCACTTTGTGTCATGAATTTTGCTTAGTTTCAACTCCACAGAATAAGATGACCTTGATTTAGGGATTCCTTGGCATCTCTCACTTCCCCAAATGCTTTCCAGTTTACTTTTGAGTATTATTATTGAGTATTATATTAGTTTTGAGCATTACATTAGATTTTAAACCCCTTGGGGAGAGGGGATATCTTTCTTTTTCTTATTTTATGTCCCCAGCACTTGATACAGTGCTTGGCAAATAGAAGATACTTTACAAATGTCTGTTGAATCAAAACTGTTTAAATTTCCCTTATGAGAAGATGATACATGTAATCCCTAGGAATACTATCATAATTGATGCAGTTACAAAGAATCACCTTAGAGTGCATGGATAGGAATCTATCAAGTTGGGATGATCTCAAAAGAAAAAAAAATGAAGGTGAGAAATTGGGCTCAATGGGAAATATGGGGGGTGGAGAGGAGAAAATAAATAGGGGAAATTACCACACTTAAAATGTATGCCAGGGAGAAATTTTCTGATTGAAATGGTAAGGGATATTAACTAAGGTGGAAAGAAGTGGGCAATGCTTAAACTTCCTTCTAATCTGAAATTGGTCAGGGAAGGAAATAATACATACAAGTAAAGAGAGAGAGAAAAAAAAAAAAAAAAAAAAAAAAAAAAAAAAAAAAAAAAAAAAAAGCAAAACCAGACCTAATTAAAAGTGACAAGCAAGGAAACTATATATTGCTTAAAAAGTCCCAAAGTAGAAAAAAGCAATACCTATCTTATATGAAAAAAAAAAGTGTCATAGCATCCAAATTCTTTTTTTTTTTTTTTTTAACTTAAATGAGTTACAGGAGCAAATAAACATTACAGATATATTAATGGAAGACCTCAACTTACTTCTCTCAGACCTAGATAAATCTAAGCATAAAATTTAAAAAAAACGAAAAAAAGAGGTGAACAGGACTTTAGGATGCATGGAAATTATAGCCTTGTGGAGAAAATTGAATGGGATTAGAAAGTGTCCTAATATTTCTCAGCTATGCATTACACCTTCAAAAATAAATAATCTATTAGGGCATGAAAATTTCAAATATTTGCAAAATAGCAGAAATAAATATAAATATCCTTTTTGAAACACAGAGTTATAAAAATTTTTGTTTAAATTTTTTTATAAATCCATCTGGTCCTTGTACTTCCCTTACTCAGCTCATTTATGATTTATTCATTTTTTTTCTAAGCAAAGACTATTTAACAACTAACTCTATTTCCTATTTTCTTATTCTAGGTAATTTATATTTTTGTAGATAATTTTCCATTTCATTTAGATTATCACTTTCATTGGCATAAAATTCAACAAAGTTTTGATATATTATGAGTTAGCATAAGAATCATCTCTCTCTCTTTGTGTGTGTGTGTGTGTGTGTGTGTGTGTGTTTGTGTGTGAATCACCTTCCTAGGTCTGAGCATGTTATATTTCTGAGAGGATTCTTATACTTACTTTCTAGCCTATCTCTCATAGATCCTAGGCATCAGGAGAAGGATTTGTGAATTCTACTCAGGTCTAGAGCAATAAGGCCTCAGTTTTCTTATCTGTATCAGTAACCCTCCATCTTTTAAGGAGCATTAATTGTAAAAAGAAAGAATACATTTCAGAAGGAAGGTGTGGAAGGTCCCCCTAGAGAGACATAGGCAAACTACCCCTCCCATGCTTTGCACTGCTTTTATGGAGAAACCTGCTTTAGGAACATCTCTTATATTTTCCCTTACCACCTCCAGTCTCTGAGAGAAAATGGAACTCTGAACAAAGCACTTTGCATCCAACCTTTGCTACCCAGAAGTACAGGCTGTGGTCAGGCTAGAAGTGTCAACTGAAGAGGCTGGGACACTGGGTCACAGAAAGCTATAACACTGAAAACTATCTCCCTTTATTCCCCTTACCTATTTGCCTAAGAATGGTCCCAAAATTTGGCAGTGGGGAAACTCAGCAATACTAGAAGAGAAAAGAGAAAAACAGAAGTTTTTTGGTCCCCTCTCTAAAGTCAAATTTCAGGCCTCAGAATGTATCCAAAATACTGATTCATGGTACTACAGGACTCAGCCAGATAAGGAGTGAATTAGAGGGATGAAGATGAAGATTATCTTTGGTCTTGCTGCACCTTTGGCAATAAAATATCAAATTTAGATACATAAACCATAAAAAAATGCTATGGTGGCAATGCAAACCAAGACATTGATGCAGAAAAAGAAAGCAATGTGCAATCAACTGCAAACAAAGCTCTTAAAATGATAATCTGACCAAAAATCAACAATAATTTTTTGAAGAGTTAAAGAAAGAAAAGAATGGGAGAGGAAAAATCAGGAAAAATAAATTATAGTGATGTAAGAAAAAAGAGAATTTGCAACTTAAAAAAAGAAAAAAAACTGCAGTAAAAACATACCTGAAAAAAAAACCAGAATTGGCCTAATTGAATTGAAAGGAAAATTTTATTGGAGAAAAGAATTTTAAAAAATTACTTTTCCCAGTTATATGTAAAAACAATATTTTTTTAAAAAAACATATTTCCTTATGAATATGGTAACAGAGAAAAATTAGAACAAATGGAAAACCATGAAAGGAAAAAAAATTAAAATGAACACAGCATATGTTGATTTCTATTCAGAATCCTTAGTTCTCACTCTGGATACAGATGGCATTTTCCATCCAAAGGTTATTAGGATCACTTGGATCACTGAATCACTGAGAAGAACCAAGTCTGTCATAGTTGATCATCCCATAATCTTGCTGCTGTTATGTACAATGTATTCCTATTTTTGCTTGTTTTGCTTAGCATCAGTCCATGTAAGTCTTGAAAATAACTTTTTAACAAAATCAGTATTAGCCAAATAAAAGAGGTATAGAAGTTCACTAAAGAAAGGAAGACTTTAAAAAGCAGAATTACCCATGGAGAAGGTAAGGATTTCATAAGACATTAAGAAACAATAAAAATATATATCTAAAAGAATGAAAAAAGAGGAGAAAATGTGAAATTTATCATTGGGAAACAAAACAAAACAAAACAAAACAAAACAAAACAAAAACTGACCCAGGAGAGATAGTTTAAGAATTATTAGACTGCTAGACCATGATCAGAAAAACATCCTTGACATCACATTTTAAGAAATTATCAAGGGAAAATGTAATATCTTAGATGCAGAGGATAAAATAGATATTAGCAAGACCATTGCTAATATATGTACCAAAAAGAGATCAAAGAAAAAGGAAAAAAAAAGACCTATATGTATTTGTTCCAATATCATTGATCATTTTGGCTGTGGTGCATCCCCATTTCTGAAGATCTCATGCTCTGATTCAACATTCTTAAGAAGGATAATTTTAATCTTTGCTTTACTATTACTCATGACCACATTAATCTTGATAATTCTATTTTATGCCTACATTATCAAGACTGTTTTTAAATTCTCCTCTGCCTAGCAAAGGAAAAAGGCTTTTTCCATTTGTTCTTCTCACATAATTGTGTTTTCTATGACTTATGACACCTGCATCTTCATATACATAAAGCCACTTGGGAATAAAGAGGTGACTTTGAACAAGGTGGTATCAGTGCTTATGACCTCAGTTGCTCCTGTGATGAATCCGCTTATTTATGCCCTAAGGACCAAGCAAGTCATACAAGCCTTTAAGGGGTTTATCAAAAGGATGACTTTTGTCACCAAAGTTTAACAGAATTCTGAGTTCAGTATAGCAGATAGTATGACCAAGCATGACTGACCCTTAAGACATCCAGTATTCCATCCCTTTTTACTTTCTCTTAATTATTGTCCCTTTCTGTAGGGTCTGTTCAGTTTACTATTATCTCCTCAATCTTTCAGTTTCATTAGGAAATACTCATGGATCTAGGTTCTCCTTTTTCTCACCTGAATTTTCTTAAACTCTTCCCTCTTCTCTTCCATTTGATTCACTACTCTAGTTTGTGTAATTTTTTTGGCCTTATATGTAAGGTCTGGACCATCCACACACTAAATCCAATTCTTGTCTATAACAGAACATATATAGGAAATGAATAATGAAAGAAAAAAAAAACTCTTGGAATTGGGAGAGTCCTTAGAGTTATTTAATCTTAAACATTCACTATTATATTACTTTATTGTTACTGATGTTTAAACCTTTGTCTAGCTTGCTCCCCTTGATCTGAACCTCTATTCTTCTAGTAGCCTTTATATATCAGGGATAGGGAATTGGTCATCAAAACATCATACAAATAGTGATTAAGAACATATCAAATGAGTTCAGTCCATTAACAATTATGACATCCTATTCAACTAGATAGTCTTCTCATTGGAATTCACTTTCTTTAAATTAGATCGCTACCTTTTCCCTGTAATGTTCACTTATAAATGATATTTCAGCTTGTTACTGTCACTATTTGTTGTTCCCTACCTCAACCTCCCTGCTACCTCACCACCAGCCCTGTACTGCCATGGTGTATTGTGATAGAAATAAATTAGATTTACAATGCAAGAACCTAAGTTCAAATCCCCATTTTGTGCCTGTATGTCCTTAGACAAATCACTTGCCATTGCTCTCTGTCAGTTTTCTCTTCTAAAAAATGATATATATTTCTGTGTTAAATTATGAAAACTATCCTAAGGTCATCTAAGTATGAAAATGAAAAGAGAATAAATAGCTTAACAATGGAGAAGATTAGGAAAATAATTTTAATAAAGTATTTTTCCATCAATTACAATAGAACCATTAAATCTGGAAAATAACAAGCATGCATGTGTTTAAAAAGAAAGTTAGAAATGTCACTGACAACAGAGATAGAAAAAGCAGTTCCATTAGACCAAGTGTAACAAAAACAAATCCATGCTAGTTGTAATAAAATTCTGAGAGCACTGAGAGACAATCCTTTAATTTTTTTTCTCTTATGTTCCCTGTGCCACTTCCCCTCCCCTTTTTATTATAGCTTTTTATTTACAAGATATATGGATGGATAATTTTTCAGCATTAACAGTTGCAAAACCTTTTGTTCCAACTTTTCCCCTCCTTGCCCCACCCCATCTCCTAGATGGAAGGTTGACCAATACATATTAGGTGTGAATCGAGCCCTAATTTCTTTCATACTAGTTTCCAATTTTCCCAGCAGTTTTTGTCAAATAATGAGTTCTTAGCCCAAAATCTGGGCACTTTGTGTTTGTCAAACACTAGATTGCTGTAGTTATTGCCTATTTTGTCCTGTGATCCCAACCTATTCCACTGATTTGACTACTCTATTGTTAGGCAGTACCAAGTAGTTTTGTTGACCACGGTTTTCTAATATACTTTTAGATCTGGCACAGGTAGGCCACCTTCATTCGCACTTTTTTCATTAATTTCCTTGAAATTCTTGACCTTATGTTATTCCAGATGAACTTTGTTATTATTTTTTGTATACCTATAAAATAATTGCTTTGGAGTTTGATTGGTATGACACCAAATAAGTAAATTTAGGTAGTATTGTCATTTTTATTATATTCACTTAATATTTTTGTGCACTTGATATTTTTCCAACTGAATACGTCTGACTTTTTTTTGTGTGGAAAGTGTTTTGTAGTTGTGTTCATATACTTCCTTGTTGGAATACATGGAAACCCCCTGACAGTGGCTGTTGGAGATCAAATCCAGAATGGATCTCCTCTTGTGAGAGGATGATTCAAGGAGACTGAGAGGCATTTGCTCTTCTCTGACCTTTCTCCTCTTTCCTCTGCCTCCAATTTATCTCATTCCCAGTCTGTAATGCCTGTGTAACACTTCCTAACTTTCTCTTGGTAGATAGATCCCCAAATATTTTATACTATTCACAGTTATTTTAAATTGAATTTCTCTTTGTATCTCTTGCTGCTGAACTTTGTTGGTAATATATAAAAATTCTGATGATTTATGTAGATTCATTTTGTATCTTGCAACTTTGCTAAAGTTGTAAATTGTTTCTAGTAGTTTTTTTTAGTTGATTCTCTAGGGTTCTCTAAGTATACCATCATATCATCTGCAAAGAGTGATAATTTGATTTCCTCATTACCCACTCTAATTCCTTTAATCTCTTTTTCTTCTCTTATTGTCAAAGCAAATGTTTCTAAAACAACATTGAATAGTAATGGCGATAGTGGGTAGCTTTGTTGCACCCCTGAAATTACTGGGAATGGTTCTAGTTTGTGCCCTGTAAAGGACTGAAACTCTGAGTAGGTGCACTGGAATCAGGGAAGAGAGCACTTAAGGCTAATTACCCTTTGGATAATACTCTATTAGTATATGCTTGGAAAATGGCTCTCCCCACTATTCTGTGCTGGCTTGATTTTTTGGTGTATATAGCTAATTGTAAGAGGGATTAGGGGGTGGAGTGTGCTAAGCCAGAGTCACTTTTGCAGTGGACGAGAAGAGAGATAATGGAGAGCTTATGTCCATTCCCTTCACTTCTACCCTTAAAGAGCAAGAATAAATTCCAAGGACTTTTGCTTATCCTGACTCTAGCTGATTCTAAGGCATCCAGGGTGTTAACTTGGACTTCACAGTCCCCATTGCATATGGTGCTTGCTGATGGTTTTAAATAGATGGTACTGATCATTTTAAGGAAAAGTTCATTTATTCTTATACTCTCTAATGTTTTAATAGGAATGGTATTGGATTTTATCAAATTCTTTTTCTGCATGTATTGAGGTAATCATATGATTTTTGTTAGTTTGGTTATTGATATAGTTGGTTATGCTGATAGTTTTCATAATATTGAACCAGTCTTGCATTTTTGGTATAAATCTGACTTGGTCATAGTGTATTATCCTGGGAATGATTTTCTGTAATCATGTTGCTAGTATTTTATTTAAGATTTTGTACCAATATTCATTAAGGAAAGTGGTTTTTAATTTTCTTTTTCTGTTTAAGCCTACCTGGTTTAGCTATCAGCTCCATATCTGTGTCTCCTCAGAATGGTTAGATTGTTTCACAACTCCACCAAAAAAGGTATTAGTGTCCCAGTTTTCCTACATCTCTAACATTTATCATTATCTTTTCCCATCATTTTAGCCAATCTGAGAGATGAAAGGTAGTACCTCAGAAATGTTTTAATTTGTATTTCTCTAATCAATGGTGATTTAGAGTATTTTTTCATATAACTTTAGATGGCTTTAATTTTGTCATCTAAAATTATTCATATTCTTTGACCATTTCTCAGTTGGGGAATGACTTGTATTCTGATAAATTTGACATAATTGTTTATATATTTTAGAAATAAGGCCTTTACCAGAAATACTGTCTGTAATGATTTTCCCCAGCTTTGTACTTTCATTTTAATCTTATTTCTGTTGTTTTGGTTTTGGTAAAAACTTTTTAATTTAATGTAATCAAAATTGTCTCTTTTGTCTTTCATAATGTTTTCTAATTCTTTTTTGGTTATAAATTAATCCCTTCTCTAAAGATCTAATAGGTAAATTATTCTTTGCTCTTCTAATTTGGTTATAATATTACCCTTTATGCACAAACCATGTCCCCATTTTGACCTGTTGTGGAATGGGGTTTGGGATGCAGGTCTATGACAAGTTTCTGATATACTATTTTTCAATTTTCCCAGGAATTTTTGCCAAATAATGAGTTCTTGTCCCAGCAACTGGATTTTGCCATTAAATACTAAATAACCAAAGGCGTTTATTATTGTGTCACGTGTATCTAATCTATTCCACTATTGAAACACTTTATTTTTTTATATAGTACCAAATGGTTTTGATAACTCCTGTTTTAAAATATTACAATATAATTTTAGGTCTGGTACTGCTATCTTTTTTATTAATTCTTTTGATATTATTAACATTTTGTTCTTCCAGTTGAATTTGGTTATTGTTTTTCTAATTCTATAAAATATTTTTTGGAAGATTGATTAGTATGACACTGAACAAGTACACCAATTTGGGTAAAATTTTCATTTTTATTATATTAGCTTGGTGCTATTGGGCTTATATCCCAAAGAAATACTGAGGAGGGGAAAGGGACCTCTATGTGCCAAAATGTTTGTGGCACCTCTTTTCGTAGTGGCCAGAAACTGGAAGATGAATAGATGTCCATCAATTGGAGAATGGTTGGGTAAATTATGGTATATGAAGGTTATGGAATATTATTACTCTGTAATAAATGACCAGCAGGAGGAATACAGAGAGGCTTGGAGAGACTTACATCAACTGATGCTGTGTGAAATGAATAGAACCAGAAGACTGCTGTACACATCAATGTTGTATGAAGATGTATTCTGATGGAAGTGGATATCTTCAACATAAAGAAGATCCAACTCACTTCCAGTTGATCAATGATGGACAGAAACAACTACACCCAGAGAAGGAACACTGGGAAGTGAATGTAAACTGGTAGAACTACTGTCTATCTACCCAGGTTAGTTATACCTTTGGTATCTAATACTTAATGTGCAACAAGAAAATGGTATCTACACCCATATATTGTATCTAGGTTATATTGTAACACATGTAAAATATATGGGATTGCCTGTCATCAAGGAGAGGGAGTAGAGGGAAGGAGGGGACAATTTGGAAAAATGAATACAAGGGATAATGTTATAAAAAAATTACTCATGAATATATAATGTCAAAAAATTTATAAATAATAAAATAAAATAAAATAAAATATTATATTAGCTTGGCCTACTCATGAACAATTGATATTTTCCCAGTTGTTTAGATCTGACTTTATTTGTGTAAGAAGTGTTTCAAAATTGTGTTAATAGACTTTCTGAGTTTGTCTTGACAGGTAGGCACATATCTTCTTTTATCAAGAGGTATTTTAAATTGAATTTTTCTTTCTATCTCTTACTTCTGGGCTTTGTCAATATATAGAAATGTTGATAATTTTCCTGGATTTATTTTATATGTGCAACTTTGCTAAAGTTGTGAACTGTTTCCACTAGGTTTTTATATGGTTTTCTAGAATTCTCTAATTATGCAGATGACATGATGGTATACTTAGAGAACCCCAAAGACTCGGCTAAAAAGCTACTAGAAATAATTCAAAATTTCAGCAAAGTGGCAGGATACAAAATAAATCCACACAAATCCTCGGCATTTTTATATATCACTAACAAAATGCAACAGCAAGAGATACAAAGAGAAATTCCATTCCAAACAAATGTTGAGAGTATAAAATATTTGGGAATCCATCTACCAAAGAAAAGTCAGGAATTATATGAGAAAAATTACAAAACACTTGCCACAAAAATAAAATCAGATTTAAATAATTGGAAAGACATTCAGTGCTCTTGGATAGGCCGAGTGGATATAATAAAGATGACAATACTCCCCAAACTAATCTATTTATTTAGTGCTATACCAATCAGACTCCCAAGAAACTATTTCAATGACCTAGAAAAAATAACAACAAAATTCATATGGAAGAATAAAAGGTCGAGAATTGCAAGGGAACTAATGAAAAAAAACTCAGAGGAAGGTGGTCTAAGTGTACCTGATCTAAAGCTATATTATATAGCAGCAGTCACCAAAACCATTTGGTATTGGCTAAGAAATAGACCGGTAGATCAGTGGAACAGATTAGATACAAAGGACAAAAAAGGGTACATCTATAGCAATCTAATCTTTGACAAACCCAAAGATTCCAACATTAGGGATAAAAATTCATTATTTGGAAAAAAACTGTTGGGAAAACTGGAAATTAGTATGGCAGAAATTAGATATGGATCCACACTTAACACCATATACCAAGATAAGATCAAAATGGGTCCATGATTTAGGCATAAAGAAGGAGATAATAAATAGATTAGAGGAACAGAGGATAATCTACCTCTCAGACTTGTGGAGGAGGAAGGAATTTATGACCAGAGGAGAACTAGAGATCATTATTGATCACAAAATAGAAGATTTTGATTACATCAAACTAAAAAGTTTCTGTACAAATAATACTAATGCAAACAAGATTAGAAGGGAAGTAACAAATTGTGAAAATATTTTTAAAAACAAAGGTTCTGACAAAGGTCTCATTTCCAAAATATATAGAGAACTGACCATAATTTATAAGAAACCGAACCATTCTCCAATTGATAAATGGTCAAAGGATATGAACAGACAATTCTCAGAGGAAGAAATTGAAACTATATCCACTCACATGAAAGAGTGTTCCAAATCACTACTGATCAGAGAAATGCAAATTAAGACCACTCTGAGATACCACTACACACCTGTCAGATTGGCTAAGATGACAGGAACAAATAATGATAAATGTTGGAGGGGATGTGGGGAAATTGGGACACTAATACATTGCTGGTGGAGTTGCGAAAGAATCCAGCCATTCTGGAGAGCAATCTGGAATTATGCCCAAAAAGTTGTCAAACTGTGCATACCCTTTGACCCAGCAGCGCTACTACTGGGATTATATCCCAAAGAAATACTAAAGAGTGGAAAGAGACATATATGTGCCAAAATGTTTGTGGCAGCTCTTTTTTTGTAGCTAGAAACTGGAAGATGAATGGATGTCCATCAGTTGGAGAATGGTTGGGTAAATTGTGGTATATGAAGGTTATGGAATATTATTGCTCTGTAAGAAATGACCAGCAGGAGGAATACAGAGAGGCCTGGAGAGACTTAAATCAACTGATGCTGAGTGAAATGAGCAGAATCAGAAGATCACTGTACACTTCAACAACAATACTGTATGAGGATGTATTCTGATGGAAGTGGAAATCTTCAACATAAAGAAGAGCCAACTCACTTCCAGTTGATCAATGATGGACAGAGGTAGCTACACCCAGAGAAGAAACACTGGGAAGTGAATGTAAATTGTTAGCACTAATATCTGTCTGCCCAGGTTGCATGTACCTTCGGATTCTAATGTTTATTGTGCAACAAGAAAATGATATTCACACACATGTATTGTAACACATGTAAAATGTATGGTATTGCCTGTCATCGGGGGGAGGGAATAGAGGGAGGGGGGGTAATTTGGAAAAATGAATACAAGGGATAATATTATAAAAAAATATATATATAATAAAAAAAAATTAAAAAAAAAGAATTTAAGAAACATCAATAAAAAAAAAAGAATTCTCTAATTATATCATCACATCATCTGCAAAGAGTGATATTTTTATTTCCTCATTGACTATTCTAATTCTTTTACTTTATTTTTGTTTTCTTATTACTAAGCCAACATTTATGGGACAATATTGAATAATAGCAGTGATAATGGGAATTCTTGTTTGAACCCTGATTTTATTGGAAATGCCTCCTACTTCTCTCTATTACAAATAATGCTTGCTATTGGTTTTAGATAGATACTGCTTATTATTTTAAGGAAATCCATCTCATGCTGGAGATTTTTCCTTGAACAGCTTATTAATGATTTGTTCAATTTATTTGACTAAAATGTGACTAAGTAGTTTATTTTCTCTTTTATTGATCTGGACAATTTCTCTCTCTCTCTCTCTCTTTCTCTTTTGGTAAATATTCATATATTTCAGTTTGTTCAAAAGATTTGCTCTTATACAGTTGGGCAAATATAGCTCCTAATCATTGCTTTGATTACTTTTACACTGGAGGTAAATTCACCCTTTTCATTTGTGATTCTGGTTATATGGTTTTTATCTTTCCTTTTTCTAATCAGATTAACCAAAGATTTATCTATTTTGTTGTTTTTTTCATAGAACCAAATCTTGGTTTAATCATTTACTTCAATAATTTTCTCAGGTTTGATATCTCTCCTTTGAGTTTCAAAATTTCTGATTTGCTATTTAATTGAATTTATTTTAATTTGTTCTTTTTCTAGCCTTTTTAGCAATACACCACTTTTCTTGATCTCCTTTTTTCTATTTTATTTATATAGTATTTAGAGATATAAAATTTTCCCTAAGAACTGCCTTGGCTACATCTCATAGATTTTTGTATGTTGTGTAATTATTGTCATTATGCATTGTTTCTGTGATTTGTTGATCTTAGGAGACAGAAGGTATATTAACACATGTTGTTATGTTCACTTCTTTTTTCTGTTTTTTATCTCTCTTCTGTTTTTTTTTTTGCTCTGATTTTTCTCTCCCAACATGTTTCATAAAGTAATTTGTATTAAAAATTAATTTACTAATATGTAAATAAAGGATTTCATCCTTGATGGGAAACAGTTTTCTCAGTTACTTGATACTCCCTAGATCCTGCCCCCACCTCTGCTCCCTTGAGACTTTATAAATTGTGTCTCACCAAGAACTTGTTACTCATTCAATAAGATTGTCTTCTGTGTTCTATCTGCTTGAGCCAATGAAGGTATGTTTAAGTTGATTGAGATACATCTCAAGCATAAAGAAAAATGGAAATATTAAAAATTGTGATGAGATAATGTGAGTTCAGTTGTAGTTAATGACCTATCCTTCTATCTTTCAAGAATTGTCCTTATTCCTTTCAAACATATAATAAAGTTAATGTATAATATTATAGAAAGGAATGGAACACTTTTGGGATAGCAAAATCAAGGGTATTGATGAGTTGTGGTTGGCAGAGAAAAACTGGAACACTGATAAAATTGTTCCTTGAGGAAGGCAGGGAAAAGGTTCTGACAGAGATCAGTTTAACTTCCTGGTCCCATTCTTTGTGAAGATCCTTCAGTGAGATATCCAAGTTATCTCAAACCCCTAACGGCTATCCTCTGTGAAGGTTGTATGTAGTCTTGCCTTGCTAGGTCCTTTCAGGAATCCCAATCATTTCCTTAAGGTTAAGATTTTCCTAAAATTCTGCTTATAATACATACCATTAAGGTTGCTTTTCTTTGGATCAATCTGCCTCAACACTCTGTTTCATAATGTCTTTCCTCTTCCCCTTCCCTATGCCATGTAATATTTCTCCTAACCCCATTATGCATTATGATGTCTTTCCTCTCAGACACCACTTCTACTTTTTATTACGAATGTTTTAGAATGCTAATTCCCTTTTAGAATCCAACCTGACAGCTAAGGGCATGCCCAAACCTCAAGAGGTGTTTTCTTTCTTTTTGTTAATGGAAAGTTCCACTCAGAAACTTTTGCCCTTTCCATCATTAATCATTAAAAACCCTTTCTATGCTCTCCCAACTCTATTTCATATTTACCATTCCTGGTGTCTATTGTATCTCATCATTTTTATCGATAACCTCTTCTAAGTAAATCTAACTTTTTCCGAGGAGAATAACCATTGTGATTTCTTCACATGACCAAACTGCATCATTTGGTACTTCTAAAGCACATCACCTGGTGTCATATCATTTGTCTACATCAGTCATATCTGTATGACTATTGGTTTATAATTATTAAAGCTTTTTATTTTCAAAATGTATGCATGCATAATTTTCAACATCCACTCCTGCAAAACCTTGTGTTCCAAATTTTTCCCTTTCTTCCCCCCATTCCTTTCTCTAGATGGCAAGTAATCCAATATATGTAAAACAGGTGCAATTCTTATATACATATTTCCACAATTACCCTGTTGCACAAAAAAATCAGATCAAAAAGAAAAAAAAAAAGAAGAAAGAAAATAAAATGCAAGCAAAACACAACAAAAAGAGTAAAAATGTTATGTTGTGATCTACACTAAATTCCCAGTCCTGCCTCTGGTTGCAGAGGACTCTCTTCATCACAAGATCTTTAAAACTGGCCTGAATCACCTCATTGTTGAAAAGAGACATATCCATCAGAATTTAGCATCATATAATCTTGTTGTTGCCATGTGCAATGATCTCCTGGGTCTGCTCACTTTACTTAGCATCAGTTCATATACATTTTTTTAAGCCTCTCTGAAATCATTTGGCTGATAAGTTCTTATAGGACAATAATATCCCATAACATTAATATACCATAACTTATTCAGCCATTCCCCAATTGATGTATATAGACTCAGTTTCCAGTTCCTTGCCATTGTAAAAAGGGCTGCCACAAACATTTTTGCACACATGGGTTCCTTTCTCTACTTTATGATCTCTTTGGGATACCAACCCAATAGAAACCTACTGGATCAAAGGGTATACACAGTTTGGTGGCCTTTTGGGCATAGTTCCAAATTGCTCTCCAGAATGGTTGAATCTGTTCACAACTCCACCAATAATGCATTAATGAATATGACTAATGTTATATGCAATTGAGATGTATTAGATAGTACTAGGAAGTTAGGATAATTGAAAGAAAAAAAATCAATTTCTGTCTAAAGTCTTTGTATCTACCTTACATCAAGCACTGCTACACTACTTGTAAGCTTCTTCTTTTTCATATTGAAATATGAATATTGAAAGATATAATGGAGATATGTGAAATATAGAGTTGATCCAGATGGTTTTGAGGAAGAGGGGAGATGTCTGTGAATAGAACTTTTCCATATAGGATTCCACATGCAGGTACATGACAATAGTGTGTGATGAGAGATTTGCTTAGAAATCTAGCCCAGATCTAAATGATGATAAATTGTCCAACTATTCATGACACCATTTGGAGTTTTCTTGACAAAGATACTGAAATAGTTTGCCATTTTTATCCAGTTCATTTTACAGATGAGGAAACTGAGATAAACAAGATTAAGTGAGTTGCCTATCAGGGTCAAGTAAGTGTCTGAGGGTTGGATTTTAACTCAAGTTCTCCTAATTCCAAGACCAGTGCTCTAGCTATTTTACAACCTACCTCCCCTTACTCAAATTATACATGACTTTATTTGCCAAATTGAGAAGCTTGTGTTTAATTTTAGCACTGAAGATTCTTCAGCAGGTTAATGGCATAGTCAGACAGAAGATTATTTTGGCTACTATGTGAATGATGGAAGGCAGAGAAAAAATACTGGAAATGTTGAAAACTAAATAAGTAGATATTGTAGTTGTCCAGGTAAGACATCTGCAGCTGAGTGTTCAATATGAAAAATGATTCCAAGAAAGAGATTTGGTAAGCAGATGATCAGCTCCGTCAGGGAAATGTGCAAAATCATATTAATAATAGTCCTAAGTTATAGCAATATCTATATTCATTAAAAACATATAGACTAAATATCCTTATTATTGCTCAGGACAAAAATCTTATGGACATTAGAATCATACTCATATATGCTAAGTATTGTGGGAACGAGAATCCATAAGATCATTTAAAGTCAGAGTACAGTGCAAGGTCAAGAATGCCAATATACTAATTATGAAATAGAGTAATTAAAAGACAATTTCAAGTGACTAGATTGGTATCAAAAGCAGATACAAGGATCTAGGGAAAAACAGGACAGGAAATGAGAATCAAATTTGCTCAGTTCAGTCCAGGAACAAAGAAATTCATAGTCAGGTGCAGTAAGGAAAATCTTCCAATATATCTTCACAAACTGGAACAAGGTAAGGATGATCCAAATTTATAGGAAGAAAATATCCCACATTCTCAAGGAGTATTCCTCTATTGAGGTCATTGGTTATTTTTCCAACTCATACTTCCCTTGCCAGGGTAGGTTCCAGAAAAAGGAACTACTAAAAATTTCAGTAAAGTAAGAAGTAACTCCATTGGCAACTCTTTTTCTAACACTGGCTCTTACTAATATGCTTATTCTTAGCAATCAACCTATAGACTTTTAAAGAACATTTAATTAAATGGCATGGCAACATCAGCAATGGTGAAGCATGAATCCTTAAACAGGAGTCTCAGTCATCTTTACCTTACACACAAAGTCAAACTAATAGCACCTTGTCAGTGTATCTTATGTGATCAAAGCAATTGATACTAGTAACTGGAACTGCAAGGTCTCCATATCCTTTCTTCCTGCAGATGGTCCTCATGAAATTAGCTCCAAGGTATGATGTCAGGGATGGACAAAGAATGGAAGAGTTGCTCATTTGGTTTGACACAGGCACACCTGCTAATCTCACATTTATGAGGCATAGTAATTTGACAGGATGAATCAGTTCACTGTAAGCTGATCATCTTGTAAGCTAGCTCCAATGATCTGCCTCTATTGAACTATATTCAATAGACCCACTAGAAAGTTGTAACCAGACAAAGTTCAGCAAGCTATTCTGACCTTGGTTTATTACTGCTTATGGGCTAGCAAATCACTTTTCTATATGAATTTTATTGGGACAAAGAACCACTGCTGGATGAATGTTCTAACTGTTCTTGGACTTATATTTTAATTTTTCTTGCTTTTGTTCAGTTGCTGAGTTGTATGAGACTCATTATGATTACAAAATCATAGCATGTTAACCCTCTTTATTTCACTTACTTATAAAGTCAATCCAAGTTCATGTTCATTATTTTCATGATATTATCTATACATTTCATCATCTTTCCTTGTTGTTTTCCATTATAACAAACATTAGGATCTTTTTCCAATGAGTTCTTTCTTCTCATTATGGGGCCAAAATATTAGAGCTTTTGTTTCAGTATTTGACCTTTCAATGAATAGCCTGAATGAATTTCTTTTAAGTATCAACTTATTTCAGCTCCTTACTGTCCAAGGGACTCTTTAAAAGTCTTCTCCAATCCACAATTCAAAAGTGTAGATCCTGTGGTACTCAGCTTCAGGCAACGTGCTTCTATACTCTTTCATTTGAGGCAATGACACGTAGGCTAGGGTTTTCAGAAGCCTATTTTCTTTGACTCCTTCAGAACCTATGTTTTGAGGTTTTTCAACAAGCTTGAGGCTTAGACTAGAATCCCTCTATTATTTAAAAACTTAGTAAGCCTTTTCCCTCTTACTTGAATGATGATTTTTTATTAATTACAATTTGTAGCTTCCTTTAAAGTTCAGCACACAAAGATACATATGCATTTTGTCCCTCAATTCTAATGAAATTCTAACTTGACTTTTTTGTATGCAGAACAATCTTTTCTTTACACCTAGGGTGAGGAAAGGAATACACATAAACACACACATATATGCACACATACATCTATATATGTATATATACATATACATATATATATATATTTTTGTGTGTGTATATGTGTAAATATACACACACATATTAAAGTCTTTTGTTATACATTTCAGTACCTCCTTTTTAATTTCTTTTTCATTTTTTACTTGTTGAAATATCTCCAAGTCATTCCTTCTCATGCCAAAATTTAAAGGTGAAAGTAATGTCATAAACCATTAGATCCAAAATCCTCCTTTTATCTATGTGGATACTAATACAACATATCTAATTAGTGCATGATTTATAATTAAAATCAAGTTTCCTGATTGTCTATCCAATGGCCATTCTACTCTTTTAGTGAGGTGATAACTAAACAAATGCTCACAATAGACTTGCCAATCCAAACACAGAAGGTATGAGCTAAATGTCATTTTTACTTTTTCTTACAGGAAAAAGGTACTGGGTGGAAAGAGTTCAAATAGTTGATTCCATAGGTATAAATTTAAAGAAACACTGGAAAGATTATTCCATTGTTATGCATACTTGTTGACTTGTAAACCTCATAGGCATAATTTTAGGTATATTGCTAATTTTCTCTTTTTGTCAGGGGAGTATGCAAATTAGGGTGGAGAAGACAACCAAAAATTTCCTGAAAGTTCATTTTTATACTAGTTAAAAACAGAAACTTTAATTGACGAGAGAAAGGTAATGGCTTGTTCTGTGGTATGCCTTGAGCATGCCAGAGGAGAGAGTGATATTGATGGCTTTGCACAACCTTGTCTCGTTGAAATCCAATTTACTTGCAAATTAAGACATCATCTTCCTGATTTTATTAGTCTTATTTGAGAATATAGGAGGAACAACAACAGGCCTTGAGAGCAATAGATAAAGAGCTGTGATGACTGGACAGAACTTAGGAAAATACAAAATGGTGTAGGTTGTTCAGAATACATACAACAAAGTTAGTAATGATTCACTTTATTCCTTATGACTTCATATCTTAATCATGATAGTCTCTTACTTTTTTGTGAGAAATGCAATCCTTTTTATTGAGTCCCTAAAAGCTTGTTTCACTTGCTTATTTCTGAGGGTATAAATGAAGGGGTTCATCACTGGGGCCACTGAGGTTGTGAGCACTGATACTACCTTATTCAAAGCCACCCCTTCCTTTGCAGAAGGTTTGATGTAGATGAAGATGCAGCTGCCATAGCTGATGGACACAACAATCATGTGAGAGGAACAAGTGGAAAATGCCTTTTTCCTTTGTTGGGCAGAGGGGAATCTGAGAATTGTCCTAATGATATATGTATAGGACAGAACCACACACACCAAAGTGATAATTAATGTCAATATAGCAAAGATTAAAATCATCTTTTCTATGAACTGTGTATCAGAGCAAGTGATCTGTAGGATGGGAGATGCATCACAGCCAAAATGGTCAATAATATTTGAGTCACAGAATTCTAGCTGGAGTCCCAGGCTAAGTGGTGGAAGGATAATCATGAACCCAGCTAGCCAACAACAAAGGACAAAAGTTATACAGACCCTATTATTCATGATAGTTGTATAATGAAGAGGCTTACATATAGCCACATAGCGGTCATAGGACATAGCAGCCAAAAGAAAAAATTCTGTTGCACCCAAGAGTATGACAAAAAATAACTGGGTGGCACACGCATTATAGGTCACAGTATTGTCCCCACTTGACATGCTATATAGGAATCTGGGAATACAGACAGTTGTGAAGGAGACTTCTAGGAAAGAGAAATTGCGAAGGAAAAAATACATAGGGGTTTTAAGGTGAGGATCCAATAAGGTGAGGAAGATGATTGTCAGGTTTCCAATTACACTCAAAATATAGGTGAGAAGAAGAAAGACAAAAAGGAGGACCTGTAGTTGTGGGTCATCTGTAAGCCCCTTCAGGATGAATAATGTTATTCCTGTGTGGTTTCTCATTCTTGACTTCCAACATTGGAAAGACCTATATGTAAAGGTAAGAAAGATTGAATTGGAGTTGGAGTAGAGCAAATTATGTTTAGGAATGGGATTTAGATAGAAAATCTATCTAAATTTCTTATATGATTTTTCTTTCATAGTTGTCAAGATATTATGTAAATATGCTGTTGGTCTTGGATGCATATCAGTGTAAGGAAGGGGAATTTTCGTTTAAATATATGCTACTTCAGCTCTTTAGCCTCCTGGTAATGGGAGAACTTCTGGTCACTTCTATTTGAACCTTGACCTTGGACCCCTGAATTCCTTTTCTATGTTGTTTCCATTTCTGAGAATAAGTAACTGAATACTGATTCCAAGATGATTGTGTACAGGCTTGGAGTTGATCTTATATCTGAGAAGTACAGAGATGTTTGCTTTTAAGTCAATGTCAGTTTCCCTTCAGTAAGATGTCCTTATCAACTATCTCAGTGATTCTTGAATAGAATGAGTGGCAGCCCATAAAGCACAAATACTCATTTTGACTTGCCAGAAAACATGAATTTAAAGAGATTCAGAAGATGAAATATATTACTGTCTTTTTACCTGTAAGCTTCTTTAACTTCTAGTGTTTATGTCAACCTTTCAGGAGAGTATAAAGTAAATATTACTGTTGCTTAAGGTTCAGTCAGTGTGAGTCTATGAGAGCCATTTTTGTGTTCAAAAGTTTCTTTTTTTTTTGGAGGAAATAAAAATCTGTTCCACACCTGATTTACATTTTCATTACATGACTCTTTATTTCTTTGTGGGAAATTCCAGATAAAAGGCAAAACTAAGATTTTAAGTTAAACTTCTCTGATAAGCTGTGATAGAGGTCTAATAATCCAAAGAGTGAGAGAAAAGGAGGCTGATCAATATTCTAAGAAAACACTTCCTTAGGACAGAACTTTATACACTCTACGTGTCTATCTCTAGAGCAGAGAGGCTCTGTAGCATATGTAACATCTGTGATCTCATGGTCCTAGAAGTGTTTGTTTCTGGTTGGTGGAGTTGTGATGAACAGATTCACCTATTCTAGAGAATATAGGTATCACAGTATTTAAAAACTCTCCACAAAATCGCAGACTCAAATTATGGTAGCAAAAAGAACTGATTTGTCTAATTATGATTATTAAGGCATTTAGGATTTATTATTATTAATTTTAGTTGTCATTATTAAATCTATATAGGTGAAGGGATGAGTGCAAGTTGAATGGGTTGGGATAATCTCCAAAAAAAATACAAAAAAATTGAAGCCAGCTACATAGTTCAGTGACTAGGACATTGAAGTGAGGAGGACCTGACTTTAAATCTGGCCCCAAATACTTGATATTTGCTAGCTTGTGACCTTGGACAAGTCATTTAATCCTGATTCCATCACCAAAAATATGAAGTTATCAGGAACAGAGATAAACTTGGAGAAGGAGGAAGGGAGAGCTAGAATAGAAAAAAAAAATTTCAAATGTATATGTAAGGAAGAGTCTTTATTGTGAAAGGGAAAATGAAGGTGAAGTTATAAACACACAGTATATACACATATACATGTATATTTATATTAATATACACAAAATATATATATACATATGTGTGTAACATGTATGCACTGTGTCTCTGTGTGTTCCCACACAAATATGCATACATACACATACTCAGTAAGGCATAGAAATATTTTTTATTCAATATTATTATTGTTGTTATCCAGTAAAGAAAGAGAAGGGGAAAAGGACAGATGATGTGAGGGGAGGAATGGTTAAAAGGAAAGCAGATTAAAAGAGGACAGAAGCAAAAGAGAGAAAGAAGGGTAAAGAGGAAAAATAGATAGAATGGATGGGAATACATAATAAACATAATTTTATACATGAATAGTATGGGCTTACACATAAAAGGAAGAAGATCACAGAATGCATTAGAAACCAGTTATATATTATTTACAAAAGACATATTTGAAACAGAAAGTCACACATGGCACTAAAAAAAAAGGGCTGGGGCAGAATCTATCATGCTTCACTTTGTTGAAGTAAAGAAGGCAAGAGCAGCAATCTTGATTTTAGACAAAGCAAAAGCAAAAACATATCTAATTTTAAAAGATAATTTAAAAAACTATTTTGTTAAAAGATACTATAGATGATAAGATAATATAAAAATTTATATAGAAAGTTTCTCCGATAAAAGCTTTGTTTCTCAAATATTTGGGAAACAACCAAAATTATGAATTGAAACAGACAAAGGATATAAACAGGCAATATTCAGAAGAAGAAATCCCCATAGTCATATGAAACAATGCTCTAAATCACTATCAGCTAGAAAAATAAAATCAAAAAATTCAAAAGAGAAATGCAAATTAAAACAATATCACTTCACATTTATCAGAAAAGACAAATACTTATGGGGATGATGGAAAATAGGTATATCAATAAATTATTAAGAGAATTGTGAACTGGTCCAACCATTGATTGTTTAATAAGATCAAACACATACAACTCTTCAGGATCCTGTTCAGGATCCCTTTTGGAGTTTTCTTGGGAAAAATACTGTACTGATTTGGCATTTCTTTTTCTACCTCATTTTACACATGAAGAAACTGAGTTTTAGGTTAAGTGACTTGCCTGGGCTTAAACAGATGGTAAACATCTAAGGCCAAATTTGAGCTCACAAATCTTCCTTCTTTCAGGCTTAGGACTCTCTCTACTTTGCCACCAATCTGCTCAGTCCAACCACATTAGTGAACAATAGTCCCGGGGTTATTAAACTGTGCAAATCCTTTGACTCAGTGATACCACTATTAGGCCTGCCCTGCAAAGAAATCAAAGAAAAGTGAAAAGAACTGATATGGACAAAATATTTGTATCAGCTCTTTGTGTGGTGGCAAAGAAGGATCTTCTCACCATAGCTATCTTTAAGTTGCAAGAATTTCAGAACATTCTTCTTTATTAAAACCTTATGTTTCTGCTAACCTTACTTAAAATTAGGGAAGCAGGAGTCTGTAATTCTATATTTTTGCTAGCTGTTTTATAATAATTAGTTATAACATAGCTACTCAAATTCTCCAAATCCACATTGTTTGGCCTATTGAATTTCATTGTTCTCAGAAACCACAAATTAATAGGATTTTCATAAAATTGTTTCAGTTTAACAAAACTAATGCAGACAAGATTAGAAGGGAATCAATAAACTAGGAAAATATTTTTACAGTCAAAGATTCTGATAAAGGCCTCATTTCTAAAACATATAGAAAATTGACCCTAATTTATAAGAAATCAAGCCATTCTCCAATTGACAAATTGTCAAAGAATATAAACACACAATTTTCAGAGGAAGAAATGGAAACTATTTCTAGCCATATGAAAAGATGCTCCAAATCATTATTGATCAGAAAAAATGAAAATTAAGACAACTCCGAGATACCCCTACAACTTGTCAGATTGACTAAGATGACAGAAAAAGATAATGATGAATTTTGGAAGGGATATGAGAAAACTGGGACACTGATACATTGCTGGTAGAATTGTGAATGCATCTGACTATTCTGGAGAGCAATTTGGAACTATGCTCAAAAAGTTATCAAACTGCATACCCTTTGATCCAGCAGTGTTACTACTGGACTTATATCCCAAAGAGATCTTAAAGAAGGGAAAGGGACCTGTATATGCAAAAACGTTTGTGGCAGCCCTTTGTGTGGTGGATAGAAACTGGAAATTTAATGGGATGCCCATCAATTGAAGAATGGCTGAATAAATTGGGGTATATGAATGTTATGGAATATTATTGTTCTGTAAGACCAGCAGGATGATTTCAGAAAGGCCTGGAGAGACTTACATAAACTGATGCTGAGTGAAATGAGCAGAACCAGGAGATCATTATACACTTCAACAACAATACTATATGATGAACACCACATAGCATTTCCATTCCTGTTTTAGTCTGCTTGCATTTTTGTTTTCCTTCTCAGGTTATTTTTACCTTATTTCTAAATTCAAATTTTCTTATGCAGCAAGATAACAGTATAAATATGTATACATATATTGAATTTAACATATACTTTAACATATTTAACATGTATTGGTCTACCTTCCATCTAGGGGAGAGGGTGGGGGGAAAGAGGAGATAAGTTGGAACAGTAGGTTTTGCAAGTGTCAATGCTGAAAAATTACCCATGCATATATCTTGAAATAAAAAGCTATAATAAAAAAAGTTTCAGTTTTAACACTCACTTTAAAGATATTTAAAAGAAATTGCTTTAAATCATTTCCCACCACAATGCTGAAAGGCTATGTCCCCAGGTTCATAGAAATGAAATGCTTTTCAGTACCATGGTTGATGACAGTTCCCTCTCTATGTCCAAATCATTACGCATAATCTAGTGTTTAGACAGATCCAAGGCACTGGATCAAATTTTTGCATTAAGTGGTTAAGGGTAGCCAAAGAATGATATAACTTGGGAGAAGATGATATCCTTCATTCAATACCCATATTTAGTAACTAAATGTTCATATGTTGCCTACTCTACCCAAGTTGGCTTTTTCTGGATAGTATCCCAGGCAAAAATTACTCTTTCAGTCTTTCCCCACGGCTTTCAATGTATTCTATTACACTCAATGTTTTTATATATTAGTATTAAGGTATAAAAGATTAGTCAGATAAAATAACATTTTAGTACTTTAAAAGTTGAAAAGCATATTACAAATATTTCGTATAATTACTGTATGTGTGTGGGTATTTTATTGTTACCATTTTACTGATAATGAAACTGAGGGAGAAATCAATTAAATGGCTTTCTCAGACTCATGTGGCTACAAAGTGCCCGAGCCTTTCTGATTCTAGGTCCATTGTGCTACAGAGATATTAGCTATAAAGAGTCTGTAAAAATTACTTATAATCATATAGAACAAAACCATAATCACTTAATGTTTTAATCTTCTAAGAAGGAGTTATAATTTCTAAGTGTGAAATTTCAAACAATGTTGGATACCACTGGAGAATTTTTTGGGGCAAAGTACATCCTGATTCAAAAGGGAGAACAAAACATTTGTGCAATCTAATCAAGGTCTAAAAATTGTGCCACTTATCTATGACTTATACATGATTTCCAATAGAGGTTTTGAAACTTCACTATGACTCATCTTATTAGGCATATCATAACTATTTTATATGGGAAGCTTCAGAAAGTTTCAGGAAGGGAATTAACAATGATTTCTCAGCTATTCCCAAATTGTTAGTGCTTGCTTCTTCTTCAAGTAATACTTTATTTGTCTTTGTATATAAATGCTAAATCTTTCAGTAGAATGTAAACTTGAGAAAAAAGGCTATTTACCTTTCTGTCTTTGTATTTTCAGACCTTAGCATCGTGCTTTTGTGCAGAATAGAGATTTAAAAACAGATATATTTTAATTGTCTTAAAAGGGCTTAAAGATCATGTACTCTCTTCCCTTTATTTTATATATAGATAAGGATTAAGTAATTTGTCTTATGTCATAGAGGTATTAAGCAGCAGATGTGGGATTTGAATATAAATCCATTATAAAACTCCCAAGCCCCAGAAAAAGAGAATTCTCTGGTGTGAAATATGTGTAATAATTAAAATTGATATTACAAAGATATATTTATGATCATTCCTGCAAGTTCCTTCTCCCCTTGGCTGATGACACTTCCTAAGTCTCACCAGTTGCCTCCCACTGTAGTGTATATATTAAATATATACTGCCCATGATTCCAATCTCAACAAAGACTAAAAATTAAAAGGCATGCTATCTACTAGAAAAAAGAGTTTTTATAATAATTGTTATGTCCCTTCCTGAAACTTCCATACAAAAATATTTTGATTACACTTCTGATTTTATTGTACCTTTCTTCTGATTCAGATGGCCATCTGCTCTGAATTAGTCTTAGATTGCTTAAATAATTTGGCCAAGAAGAACTCAAGACAACAATTTGCTTCTTCTCTATAGTAATTGAGTCCTAGATTTTGAGGCTCCATCATAAAATATTTGGACCTACCATTTCATCTTTGCAGCTCCTGAAAAAAATAATAAATTATGTTCATACTTACATTTCTGGCTGTTTTTCATAGATACTATGAGAAATTTAATCTCAGACATGCCTGGCTGTGACTCAGAAAAAATCATTGATGTACTCCTAAAGATTTACATGTGACCTTCTGACCACACAATTTAAAAACAACAACAACAACCAACAATGAGTGACATTTTCCTAGGCAGAGACTGGACTGGTACTAAAGGTTCATAAGTTCCTTACTTAGATATAAATTAAATTAATCAGAGATCTTGTCCCACTTCAACTGTAAATAGTATGTTCATGTTTTCCAAGTAGCTTAAGGGAAGATAGCCACTGGAAAGGGACAGGAATGTTAAGACCTGCCTCTCTTGGTGACAGAGAAAAATGCCCAAACTATCTGGGCAGAGAGACTGAATCCCTCCAAATTATATGATAGCAAATGAGGATATTTGTTTGATTTGTGCAGTATGCTGTGGGTTCTTGGGGATCAACTAAGTGCAAAAATAAAACAGCCTTTAGGGACCTAAGTTCCTAGGTTCAGAAGTCACTAATGAATCTGCAATGTAATTACTCTTGACAAAAGGCTTTCAACAGGCAGTTGTGTGAGTCCAGTAGCCTCAGAGACAGGAAGATACAACAAAAGTACATACTTAGTGTGCAACCAAATACTATGTGATATATCAAGCATGTGTGCCTTTTACCCTTTAGAAAGGTGCCCCAGTACCTTTCCCAAATGATTCTTGGATAGGATGAGCTGTGTAGCACCAAGATTTGTTCTGGCTTGCAAGAAGACACGGAATTAGGAAGAATCATAAGAATGCATTTTTAGCAGTAAATCAAGCTCCTTTATGATCTGATATTTGTCTTCATTTTTCAGAACCCTATAACAGTCCTTACTATTATTGCATAAGTTTCTGTCAATGCAAACCTGTGAGAAGCCTTTTTGTTTAGCATTATTTTTGTCTAGAGGAAACCAATATCTGTACCACAAGTGACTTACATTTTCATTAAATATTTTTCTACTTCTTTGGGGGAAATACTTTAGTAATTAACCAAATCTACCTTTTAAGTTGAAATTTCCTGGTATGATATGGGTAGAGATCAAAAAAGTGTTTTTTAAGATAAAAGGGCTAAGTTCTTGTAAGAGGTCAGATTCCCCAGAACATGAACATATTATACTATACATATTTACTTCCAGAGCAAAGAGGCTCTTTATTGTATGCTGTGTCCTAAGCCCCATGGTCAAAGGAGTGGTTGTTTCTGTTAGGTGGAGTTGTAAATTGGTCCAACCATAATTTGGAACTATAAAACTGCATATCCTTTCACCCAGTTGTAGTAATAATACTAATGATTACTTACTATTAGGTCTATACTCAGAAGAGATCAAAGACAAAGAACCCCATATGGACAAAAAAATTTATAGTAGAGCTCAATGTGGCAGTAAAATTTTGGAAAGTGAGGGGATACCCATCAATTGCAGTATGGATGAACAAGTAGCGCCATATGATTGTGATGGAGTACTATTATGCTGCTATGATTCTTCTGTATATAATATACTATGGCAAAAATTCTTAATGCTTTTTGCATGTGTCATGAATTCCTTTGGCAGACTGGTAAGATTTGTGAATCCTTATTGGATTGATGTTTTTAAGTGCATAAAATAAAATGTCTAGGATTACAGAGGAAACCAATTCTGTTACATTATAGTTATCAAAATATGAAAAACCTCAACAACTTCACAGACACCTGAAGTTAAGAATCCATACTCTATTTACTGTTGTGAAAAAGATGATTTGGAGGAACCAATTTGATGCTATTGAAATACCAAATGAACAGTATAATGAGGATATGAACAAGGCTGATGCCCATCTTCATGTGGACGGCAAGAGAAATGAGAGGAATGTTATGCTTCTCATAGGAAGTCTCTCAGCAATTGTTCTAGTGATAAGTTTTATTCATTATAGAAGTTGTTGACATAATAACATAATAAAACATAAAGATAAATTTTGCAATATTAAGTTGGTGTGGTTGCTTAGAATTTTTAGTAATATTATTAAGAAAAATGTTAAAGATCAAGTTTTCCTGAATTTTGTCTACATTCTATTGCATACATTAACTATATTCTCCCCCTTTTCAAAATTCTATGAAATTGCATAGGGAATGGTCAAATGTTAATGGGAATATGAAAAAAATTAATTCAAAGATTATGGTGAGATCATACAATTCAGGAAGAGGAAATAGTTTCCATAGGAGTTATCCCTTGCCCTTTTTTCTAGAATTTTTAATTTTGAGACAGTAGATCTGTCAATCACACAGATATATATCGAGGAGAAAATATTGAGAAAGAAACTTTTAAACAGGAGACAGAGAGACAAAGAATAACTAAGAAGAGACATAAAAACATATAGACTTTTCTGATTAGTCATGGAGGATTCAGCTACAAGTTGGAACTCAGTAATAATGCATATTTACATAAACTGGGAGGAAATATTTGGTTTCAATCAGGGGTGAAGTTTCAGGTTCAGGTACCTCTTTTTATTTCCTTGTCTCTTACCCAATTGCCCATATACATAGTTATACAAAGTTTAGAATCTTAAAAAAAAAAAAAATTTGCCTGGTTGAATCTACTCCAAACAATTACATGAGCACTTTTCAACCCTTTTGCTCAATTCTATGTAACCATAAAATCATTTTCCTGAACTCTAAAAAGGTAAATAAAATATTGTCAAAATACAAGATAATTATTAAAACTTCTGCTATATCATTCATATGACAGTCTTTAAAGAGTCATAGCTTCTCTCTAACAGGAATTGAAATTATTTGTATGTTTTTCTCTATCTCACCTCAGAGGGAGTTATTAAAATAAAGAAAAAAAAAAAGAAAAATCCTTAGGGACAGATAAGAAGATGATGCTGATAATTCTACATCATAATCAACTTTGAAAACAAATCTTAGTTGAGTGTTTATGGGAGCTGTATGTTTGGAAGTTCTTTATGAAAGATAAAATAAGAGTAAGAAACACTCTTCATTATCAGCCAAGAGCACCATTAATAAATCAAAGATAACTGGATTCTATTATGTTGCTCATGTTTGTTATACTTGAGGAAAGGGTCATCTGGGTCATCTTCTTAAGGTCTAAGTACCAAATTACTTCATTGATCATTTACAATATGGATACTGATATGGCAGATGTCAAATAAAATTAAGTCTATTATAATGCAATGCAATTGAATAAATACTTGTTAACCAACTATTATATGAGTTACCATGCTAGGAACTAGAGACCCAAATGCAAAAATGAAACAGTCTCTGATTTCAGTGGGTATAGATTTTATGGAAATAGGGGAAGTCACAACTTGTATAACTAGAGGAAATGTAAAATTATTTTAAGAGTAACAGATATTCTCTCAGAGAACTGGGGTTTCTGCAAATGCCTCCACTAGGCTGTAACATCTCCAAGAGGGCAAGAACTCTTTTTTTTTTCTTTCAAATCTTTTTCATCAACTGATTCAACCATTCTGCAAAACCATTTGGATCAATGCCAAAAGGCTATAAAACCATACATTCCCTTTGACCTAACAATACCACTAATAAAATCACATAAATCACAAAAGAGATTAAGAAAAAAAGGAAAAGCACCTATATGTATGACCACTTTTTATCACTTTTACAGCATTTCTTTTTGATTTTTTTTTTGGTGGCAAAGAATTGGAAATTAATGCCCATGGATGGAATGCCCATCAATTGGAAATGGTTGAATAAACTGTAGTGTGTGATTATGATTGAATAGTATTGTTCTATAAGAAATGATGAGCAGGATTCTCTCAGAAAAACTTTGAAAATCCTCCATGAGCTCATGCGAAGTGAAATGTACTATGCACAAAGCACTAGCAATATTGTGGAATCATCAGGTGTGAATAACTTTGCTGTTCTCAAAAGTACAATGATCCTAGACTACTCTAGGGGACTTATGATGAAAAAAGCTATTAATACCCAGAGAAAAAGTTGATTGTATCTGAATATAGATTGAAGTGTGCTTTTTTGTTTACTTAATTTTAAAGTTTTTTTTTTTTCTTTTCTTCTTATAAAGGAGGGATCTATGTCCATTTTGCAACATGACTTTTAGGGAAATGTTTTGTTTAATCTCACATGTGCCTTCTAAATGGTTCAGTGTGGGGGGAGGAAAGAGAGAGAATCCTCAATTCATTTTTATTTATTTTTTATTATAGTTTTTTTTATTTTTTATTTACAAGATATATGCATGGGTAATTTTTCAGCATTGACAATTGCAAAACCTTTTGTTCCAACTTTTCCCCTCCTTCCCCCCACACCTTGCCTAGATGGCAGGTTGACCAATACATGTTAAATATGTTAAAGTATATGTAAAATACAATATATGTATACATGTCCATACAGTTATTTTGCTGTACAAAAAGAATTGGACTTTGAAATAGTGTACAATTAACATGTGAAGGAAATAAAAAATGCAGGCGGATAAAAATAAAGGGATTAAGAATTCTCTGTAGTGGGTCATACTCATTTCCCAGAGTTCTTTCCCTGTGTATAGCTGGTTTAATTCATTACTGCTCTGTTGGAACTGATTTGGTTCATCTCATTGTTGAAGAGGGTGATGTCAATCAGAATTGATCTTCACATAGTATTGTTGTTGAAGTATACAACAATCTCCTGGTCCTGCTCATTTCACTCAGCATCAGTTCATGTAAGTCTCTCCAGGCCTTTCTGAAATCATCCTTCTGGTCATTTCTTACAGAACAATAATTGGAATTCACTTTTAAAAACAAATGTTAATAATAGTTTTACATGTAACTGGAAAAATAAAATATTAAGTAAATTGAACACTAATGATAAATTCTTTTAAAAATCTGTATCTCCAGTGCCTGGGAAAATAACAGTATATATAGTAGGTACGTATTAATTTTTAAAGTGGGAAGAGGGCCTTAAAAGTTATTATTTCTCAATTTACAAGTGGTCAAAGGAGATCAGCAAGGAGTTTTCAGATAAATTAATCAAAACTATCCATATGGTCATATAAAAAAATTCTTTATTGGATTGCTTGCCATCTAGGAGAGGGGGTAGGAGAAAGGAGGGGAAAATCTGAAGCACAAAAGTATGCAAGGATCAATATTGAAAAATTATCTATAAATATGTTTTGAAAATAAAAAAGTTTTAATAAAAATTTTGAAGGACCTTTATATACAAAAATATTTACATCAGCTTTTTTATGATGGCAAATAATTAGAAATTGAAGGGATGCACAATAATTGGGAACAACTGAACAAAACTTAGTATATGATTATAATGGATTGTTATTGTCCTATAACAAATGATAAGCAGCTATCAGAACTAGATAAATTAAACCACAAAATAAATAAGAAAAATGTTAAGGAGATGAATAAAATTTTAGAAAAGTTAGTAATGATATATGTTTGGAAAAAACCGAACAGGAACAGAAAGGAATAAAGTCAGTGATAATGGAACATACCCAAAAATTGACTATATATTAGGGCATAAAAGCCTCAAAATCAAATGCAGAAATAGTAAATATATCTTGTTCAGATCACTAGATTACATGAAATAAAAGGCCAATAAAAATAGAACAAAAATTAATTAAAAACCAAATAATCTAATCCTAAAGAATGAGTGTGTGAAACAACTCATAAATACAATTGATAATTTCATCCAATAGAATGACAATAATTGTTAGGTTCTTACTAAGTGCAAATGAGATAATGAAATATTAGGTTCTTACTAAGTGCTAAGCCTGTACTTAACAATTCTCTAGTTCCGGCCTTTACTGGGAGTTTTACTTGGGAACTCCTAGGGAGGAGCTTGCATGCTTAGGAGGAGCAAGTTCATTGGTTGAAGTAATTTTTCCCAGAAGCCCTTGTGTTATCCCACACCCATTCTCTGGGAGGATAAAAGAGGGCGGCACTCAGGAGATAGAGAGAGTCTTGTCTGGACCAGGCTTGAGGCGGAAAGAAGAGTCTCTGCTCTAGGCCAGAGTTAAGGCGGCTCTCTGGAGGAAGAAGTCTCTCCTCTAGATCAGAGAGTGATTGGCAGTTTATGGAGACTACAGCACTTACATATTGGCTCCCAACGTGGGGCAAGGACTTTTGCTTATCCTGTCAAGGACTTATTCTGAGCCCTTCAGAGGAGCTAACCCAGAACTCCACATTTAAGGACTTATTCTGAGCCCTTCAGAGGAGCTAGACCAGACCATTGCAAATAATGAGACCACATATCAAAATTATGGGATGCAGCCTAAGGAATTCTTTGGGAAAATTTTATATATCTGAATAAAATAGAGAAAGAGAAGTTCAATGAATTGGCTATCCAATTAAAAACCCAGAAACAAATCAAATAAATCCTAATTAAATACTAAATTTGAAAGTCTAAAAAAAAGGGGGGGAGATTAATAAAATTGAAAGTAAAAAAAATTAAACTACTAAACAAAACTAAGAGTTGATTTTATGAAAAAAAAACCACAAAATATATAAAACTTTAGTTAATTTGATTAGAAAAATATAGAAGAAAATCAAATTGCTAGGCATCAAAAATGAAAAGGGTAAACTTTCCAAACAATGAAAAGAAAATTAGAGCAATAATTAGGAGCTATTTTGTCCAACTATATGCCAATAAATCTGACAATGTAAGTAAAATGGATGAATACATCCAAAAATATAGATTGCCCTGATTAACAGAGGAGCAAATAAATTACTTAAATAATCCCATTTTAGGAAAGGAAATTGAACTATCTCAATAGATGCAAAAAAAGCATTCTACAAAATCCAAAACCCATTCCTAGAGTAGAATGGAGGTTTCCTTAAAATGAGCAATGGGATCTGTTCAAAACCATCAGCAAGCAGCATATGTAATGGAGATAAGCTAGAACCCTTCCCAATAAGATCAGGGATGAAACAAGATTGCTACTATCACCATTACCACTCATTATTGTATTAGAAAAATATTAGATTTAGTAATAAGAGAAAAAAAAAAAGAAAAAAACCCTAGCCTCTGGCATAATAACTCTCTATTTGACAAAATTTGTTGGGAAAATTGGATAATAGTATGGGAGAAATAAAATATTGACCACCACTTAACACTGTATATCAAGATAGGGTCAAAATAGGTTCATGATTTAACCATAAAGAGTGATATACTATAAGCAAATTAGGAAAAAGCAATAGTTTACATTCTCAAATCTGTGGAATTTATGGCCAAATAAGAACTAGAGAGCACCATGAAATGTAAAATGTATAATTTTTATGATGTTAAATTAAGAAGGTTTTGTACAAACAGAAGCAATTCAGACAAGATTGGAAGGGAAGCAGAAAATTGGGAAAAAAAATGTTGTATCCAGTCAGCCCCATTTATAAAATATATAGAAACTGACTCAAATGTTTTTGTTATGAACTTTGCAATTTATTGAGATCAAAATGTCAGAAAATCTCTTCCTATTATTTTCTTTTATACTAAGAACATTTTTCTTTTCTTTAGTTTTTAAAAGATTGCATGGATAATTTTTAAACACTAACCTTTGCAATACCTTGTGTTCCAATGCCCCCCATTTTTTCCACTCCCTCCACTAGGAAGCAAGCAATCCAATGTGTTAAACATAGTAATATACATATATATATATATATATATATATATATATATATATATATATATATATATATAAAATACAATATATACATATACATATTTATACAATTATTTTGTTGCACAAGAAAAATAAAATTAAAAAATAGAAACAAATTAAAATGCAAGCCAACAATAACAAAAAAAGAGTGAAAATGCATATTGTAATCCACACTCAATTCCCACAGTCCTCTCTCTGTGTATAGATGGCTCTCTTCCTCACAAGGTCATTGAAACTGGTCTGAATTATCTCATTATTGAAGAATTGATCATCCTATAATCTTGCTATTGCCATGTACAATGATCTAACCAAGAGGTTTTGCTCATTTATTTCACTTAGTCCATTTTTATTTTCATCGTTTACATATAAAATGATTTTTAATTTTTGTTTTTAAAATTTTGAGGTTTCAATTCTCTCCCTTTCTCCTTTCTTCCATCACCCATTAGGAAGACAAGCAATTCAATATCGGTTATACATGTATGGTCATGCTGTAAAAGAAAAAAAATAGATCCCCTTCCCCCCAAAAAAATTGAAGAAAAATAAAGTTTAAAAATATATGTATTCTGATCTGTATTCAGACATAATCAGTTCTTTCTTCAGATTTGGATACCATTTTTCATCACAAGTTCTTCAGAGTTGTCTTGGATCATTTTATTATTGAGTATATCTAAGACATTCACAGCTCACCATCTTAAAATATTACTCTTATTTTACACACACTAATTTCACTTTGCATCAGTTAATGGAAGTCATTCCAGTTTTTTTAAAAGCATCCTGCTAATCATTTCTTATAGCATGATAGTATGTCATGATAATTAAGTAAAACAATTTATTCAGCCATTCTCCAGTTGATAGGTACCTCCTCAATTTCCAATTTTTTTTGCTACCAGAAAAGTGCTGTTATAAATATTTTGTACATATAAATCATTTTCCTTTCTGATTTTTTAAATCTCTTTTGGAATGTAGACATAGGAGTAGTATTGCTGGATCATGGTTTTATAACTTCTTGGACATAGTTTTTTTTTTTAATTGTTCTTCTGAAAGGTTGAATCAGTTCATAACTCCATCAACCATGCATTAATACCTCATTTTTCCGTATCCCTTATGGAATTTTCCTTCTCATTCAATAAATTAATCTAATAATTATACTAATTAAATACCATTAATTGATAAAATAAATTAATTAATATTAATTAATAATAAATTAATCATACTAGAGAGTACCTCAGCACCCTTTGAAACTAATTGAATTTGGTGTTCAATGCAATTTAAGAGAAAAAAAAATGTTTCAGTACTTGATACTCCTCATTAATTACACTTGGTTATTGTCTTAATTGAGCAGTTAGATTTAGAGGTTGGTCAAATGTACTGCCCAGATCCCACAGCTGTTTTTCCCTCTGTTTCAGACAACTCCTTTCTAGCTGCAGTGTTCAGGAGTAGCAGGTTGGAGCCCATGATGCTGAAGTTGTATGAGTAGGTGAGCAGGTTGGTGAACAGTTTCTATAGGATTTTGTGACCACAGTATATAGTCTCCAGACTCTCAAAACAACAGTATTGGAAAAGGCACTGAGCAGCTGGAGTGCTCAGCAGAAGTAGCCATAAAAGCACCAGTACCAGTGGTGCATGCAGCAGCCCTAGGTAGATGTAACAGGAGACTGAGGATTATTTATAGTCCTTTTACCTAGGGAGCAACTAGAGATCTGAGCAATGAAAGTTGAGGGACCATAACCCCACTTCCCCAAGGGAGCTTAGACAATGTAGGATGGAGGGAGTGTATAAGGACCATGGATCCTCTCAAGAAAGTGTGTTGGATTAATAAAGGAGGAACAAGCTGGGCTGGATTGGCTTGTGTCTCTGTTCTGTAGCTCAAACTCTCTCTTGCCTCTTTGGGGAATTGGATAGGGAAGGATGGTTAGGTTGCAGACTGGAGATGTATTCCTTATCAAAAAAAATTGTTTGGTATTTATAATTTTCACCACTCAATGTGCATTCTGGAACCAATTAATGATTACTACTAAGGTACCACTATACCTCAGAATTGTAATTTGCCTGTATTTCATTAATAGTGAGTTAGAATTTTTTTTTTTAAATATGACTATAAGTAGTTATAATTACTTCATCTGAAAACTGTTCAAGGGAATTTTCAGATGATGAAATTAAAGTCATTTTCAGTCATATGAAAAACTACTCTAATCACTATTGATTTGAGAAATGCAAATTAAGGCAATTCTGAGATGATACCATTTTACACCTTTCAGATTGAATAAGATATCAGGAAAAGATAATGGTGAATATTGGAGGAGATATAGGAAAACTGGAACATTAATGGGTTGTTGGTAAAGTTGTGAAATGAAGCAACCATTCTGGAGAGTAATTTGGAACTGTCCAAAAGGCTATCAAACTGTACATATCTTTTGATCCAGTAGAATCTCTGCTATACCAAAAAGATTATAAAAAAGAGAAAAGGACAAAGGCAAAAATTTTTGTAGCAGTCCTTTCTGAAGTGGCAAGGAACTGAAAACTGAATGGATGCCCATCAGTTATAGAATAGCTTAATAAGCTTTGGTATATGGATATAATGGAATAATATTGTTCCGTAAGAAATAATGAACAGTTTTATTTCAGAAAACCCTGAAAAGATTTGCATAAACAGATGCTAAGTGAAGAGAATAAAACCAAGCAAATATTGTAAACAGCAACAAGATTATATAATGATCTACTGTGATGGATGTGGCTCTTCTCTCCAATGAAATGATTTAGGACAATTACAATATACTTCTGATGTAAAGAGCTATCTAAATTCTAAGAGATAACTATGGAAACTGAGCATGGATCAAGGCACTGTCTTTTTACTTTTGTTGTTATTGTTGGTTTACTTTTTTCTCATGTTCTTTACTTTCAATTTTTGATCTGATTTTTTTTTTTGTGCAGCATGATGAATGTGGAAATGTTTAGAAAATTTGCACATGCTTTACTTATATTGAATTGCTTGCTGTCTGTGAGAGGCAGTGGGACAAGGGAGAAAAATTTGTAACACAAAGTTGTTGAAAATCCTCTATTTTATTAAATGACCACCTTTCCCCCTAAAGGATCATACTCAATTGTGTTGGGTAGATTATTTTTGGTTGTAATCCTAGTTCATTTGCCCTCTGGAAAATTATATTACAAGTCTTCCTGTACTTTATTGTAGAAGCTGCTAAATCTTATGTTATCTTTGCTGTAGCTCCATGATACTTGAATTATTTATTTCTGACAGCTTTTTCCTGCTGATTTGATAACTAATTGAAATACTTTTTCCTTGACCTGGTTGCTCTCTAATTTGGCTAGAATATTTCTGGGAATTTTCATTTTGGGATATCTTTAAAGAGGAAGATTCTTTCAATTTCTTTCAATTTCTATCTTATCTTCTATTTCTAGAATACCAGAGCAATTTTCTTTGACAATTTCTTGAAAGATGATATCTAGGGTCCCTTTTTTGTTGGGGTGAGGGCAATCATGTCCAATAATTTTTAAATTATCTTTTCTTGATCTATTTTTCAGGTCAGTTATTGTTTACTGAAATATCTCAGATTTTTAAAATTTTTTCATTCTTTTACTTTTGTATTATTGTTTCTTGGTTTTTCATTCACTCATTAATTTCAATCTGCTCACTTCTAATTTTTGAAGAAGTGTTTCCTTCAGTGAAGTAGTGTACCTCCTTTTCTGTATGGTTAATTCTTTTTAAGGAACTTTTTTCTTGAGTGAATTTCTGTGCCTCCTTTATTACTGCTATTTTCTTCAGTATGTGTGTATGTATATGTATGTATGTATGTATGTATGTATGTATGTAAGTATCTCCTTTACCAAGTTATTGGCATGCTTTTCATGATTTTCTTGCCTTATTCTCATTTCTGTTCCCAAGTTTTCTTCTATTTCTCTTTCATGATTTTCGAAATCATTTTGAGCTCTTCCATGGTCTGGGACAAATTTACATTTTTCTTGGAGTTTTTGACTTTTTTGTCATCTTCTGAAAGCATGTTTTGATCTTGCTTGTCAACATAGTAACTTTCTATTGTCAGAGATATTTTTCTGTTGCTTGATCATTTCCCCAGTATAGTACTTGACTTTTAACTCTGCTTCCACAATGGAATGTGCACAGTTCCAAGTTATTTTCAGAAATAATTCTAGGGACTTTTAAATTTTTAATTTTTTTCAAGGTGGAATGATCTAAAGAGAGTTGTGTTTACAATGCTCTAGGATGTTTCCTGGTCTGTGAGTAAACACAAGCTTTCTTTTCTTCCCTGGAACTGTGATGAGAGTCCTTGCTCCATTCTAGTAAGAAATTCTGGTGTGCTAGGGCTTTTCTTTGCCTTGGGACCACTGACCAGGACTTTGACTAGGATCTGAGTATAGACAAATAAACAGAGTCCTGCCTTAGTTCTAACACAATGTCCCTTTTATTCTTCTTCTGTTGGGAATGGCCACTTACAAAAATATAGAGGTGAAGAAGCAATATAAACACATAATGAAAAATCTAATAATATTTAATTTTTTAAAAAGTCTCATAATACATCTCTTTCTCTACAGTCTCTAACTCAAGCTTTTATTATGACTTATTTGATCTACCACATAGTCCTTTAGATTTATTGAATAGTGACAAAGACTAGTTATTTGAGGAAGAATTTTTTTAAAGTAGCTAAAAATTATTTGGAAGGTAAAGTAGAGGGTAACAAAACAGGAAAATAATAAAATAGGAAAATACTTTCTGAGTTGTGCCTTTATGGTAACAAGACATTTTGTTATGAAGATATGAAGGCAAAACTCAAAAAGAAATCACAAAATTATTATTTTTTTTTAGTATTTTTTTTATTATATATATATATATTTTTTATAATATTATCCCTTGTATTCATTTTTCCAAATTACCCCCCCTCCCTCTATTCCCTCCCCCCGACGACAGGCAATACCATACATTTTACATGTGTTACAATATAGTCTAAGTACAATACATGTGTGTGAATATCATTTTCTTGTTGCACAATAAACATTAGAATCCGAAGGTACATGCAACCTGGGCAGACAGATATTAGTGCTAACAATTTACATTCCCCTCCCAGTGTTTCTTCTTTGGGTGTATCTACCTCTGTCCATCATTGATCAACTGGAAGTGAGTTGGATCTTCTTTATGTTGAAGATTTCCACTTCCATCAGAATACATCCTCATACAGTATTGTTGTTGAAGTATACAGTGATCTTCTGGTTCTGCTCATTTCACTCAGCATCAGTTGATTTAAGTCTCTCCAACCCTCTCTGTATTCCTCCTGCTGGTCATTTCTTACCGAGCAATAATATTCCATAACTTTCATATACCACAATTTACCCAACCATTCTCCAACTGATGGACATCCATTCATCTTCCAGTTTCTAGCTACAACAAAAAGAGCTGCCACAAACATTTTGGCACATATATGTCTCTTTCCGCTCTTTAGTATTTCTTTGGGATATAATCCCAGTAGTAGCGCTGCTGGGTCAAAGGGTATGCACAGTTTGATAACTTTTTGGGCATAATTCCAGATTGCTCTCCAGAATGGCTGGATTCTTTCACAACTCCACCAGCAATGTATTAGTGTCCCAATTTCCCCACATCCCCTCCAACATTTGTCATTATTTGTTCCTGTCATCTTAGCCAATCTGACAGGTGTGTAGTGGTATCTCAGAGTGGTCTTAATTTGCATTTCTCTGATCAGTAGTGATTTGGAACACTCTTTCATGTGAGTGGATATAGTTTCAATTTCTTCCTCTGAGAATTGTCTGTTCATATCCTTTGACCATTTATCAATTGGAGAATGGTTTGGTTTCTTATAAATTATGGTCAGTTCTCTATATATTTTGGAAATGAGACCTTTGTCAGAACCTTTGTTTTTAAAAATATTTTCCCAATTTGTTACTTCCCTTCTAATCTTGTTTGCATTAGTATTATTTGTACAGAAACTTTTTAGTTTGATGTAATCAAAATCTTCTATTTTGTGATCAATAATGATCTCTAGTTCTCCTCTGGACATAAATTCCTTCCTCCTCCACAAGTCTGAGAGGTAGATTATCCTCTGTTCCTCTAATCTATTTATTATCTCCCTCTTTATGCCTAAATCATGGACCCATTTTGATCTTATCTTGGTATATGGTGTTAAGTGTGGATCCATATCTAATTTCTGCCATACTAATTTCCAGTTTTCCCAACAGTTTTTTCCGAATAATGAATTTTTATCCCTAATGTTGGAATCTTTGGGTTTGTCAAAGATTAGATTGCTATAGATGTACCCTTTTTTGTCCTTTGTATCTAATCTGTTCCACTGATCTACCGGTCTATTTCGTAGCCAATACCAAATGGTTTTGGTGACTGCTGCTATATAATATAGCTTTAGATCAGGTACACTTAGACCACCTTCCTCTGAGTTTTTTTTCATTAGTTCCCTTGCAATTCTTGACCTTTTATTCTTCCATATGAATTTTGTTGTTATTTTTTCTAGGTCATTAAAATAGTTTCTTGGGAGTCTGATTGGTATAGCACTAAATAAATAGATTAGTTTGGGGAGTATTGTCATCTTTATTATATTCGCTCGGCCTATCCAAGAGCACTGAATGTCTTTCCAATTATTTAAATCTGATTTTATTTTTGTGGCAAGTGTTTTGTAATTTTTCTCATATAATTCCTGACTTTTCTTTGGTAGATGGATTCCCAAATATTTTATACTCTCAACATTTGTTTGGAATGGAATTTCTCTTTGTATCTCTTGCTGTTGCATTTTGTTAGTGATATATAAAAATGCCGAGGATTTATGTGGATTTATTTTGTATCCTGCCACTTTGCTGAAATTTTGAATTATTTCTAGTAGCTTTTTAGCAGAGTCTTTGGGGTTCTCTAAGTATACCATCATGTCATCTGCAAAAAGTGATAGTTTAATTTCCTCATTTCCTACTCTAATTCCTTGAATCTCTTTCTCGGCTCTTATTGCCGAGGCTAGCGTTTCTAGTACTATATTGAATAGTAATGGTGATAGTGGGCAACCTTGTTTCACTCCTGATCTTACTGGGAAAGGTTGCAGTTTATTTCTATTGCATATTATGCTTACTGACGGTCTTAAATATATACTCCTGATTATTCTAAGGAATAATCCATTTATTCCTATACTCTCAAGAGTTTTTAGTAGGAATGGATGTTGGATTTTGTCAAATACTTTTTCTGCATCTATTGAGATGATCATATGGTTCTTATTAATTTGATTATTAATATGGTCAATTATATTAATAGTTTTCCTAATATTAAACCAGCCCTGCATTCCTGGAATAAATCCTACTTGATCATAGTGTATTATCTTGGAGATGATTTTCTGAAGTCTTTTTGCTAATATCTTATTTAAGATTTTAGCATCAATATTCATTAAGGAGATTGGTCTATAATTTTCTTTCTCAGTTTTCGATAACATTGGGGCTAATTGTTCTTTAAATGTTTGGTAGAATTCACATGTGAATCCATCTGGCCCTGGGGATTTTTTCCTGGGGAGTTGATTAATAGCTTGTTCTATTTCTTTTTCTGAAATGGGACTATTTAAGCAATTTATCTCCTCCTCTGTTAATCTAGGGAGCCTATATTTTTGGAGGAAGTCATCCATTTCACTTAAGTTATCAAATTTATTGGCATAAAGTTGGGCAAAGTAACTCCTTATTATTTCTCTAATTTCCTCTTCATTGGTGGAAAGATCCCCCTTTTCATTTGTAAGACTATCAATTTGATTTTCCTCTTTCTTTTTTTTGATCAAATTTACCAAAGGTTTATCTATTTTATTGGCTTTTTCATAAAACCAACTCTTGGTTTTATTTATTAATTCAATAGTTTTTTTACTTTCAATTTTATTGATTTCTCCTTTTAATTTTTGTATTTCGAGTTTAATTTTTGGTTGGGGGTTTATAATTTGGTCTTTTTCTAGCCTTTTAAGTTGTAAGCCCAATTTGTTAATCTTCTCTTTCTCTATTTTCTTCAAATAAGCCTCTATAGATATAAAATTTCCCCTTATTACCGCTTTAGCTGCATCCCAAAGATTTTGATATGATGTCTCATCATTATCATTATCTTGGGTGAAATTGTTAATTGTTTCTATAATTTGCTCTTTCACCCAGTCATTCTTTAAGATGAGATTATTCAGTTTCCAATTACTTTTTGGTCTATTTACCCCTAACTTTTTACTGAATGTAGCTTTTATTGCATTGTGATCTGAGAAGAAGGCATTTATTATTTCTGCCTTCCTACATTTAATTTTGAGATCTTTATGTCCTAGTATATGGTCAATTTTTGTATAGGATCCATGAACTGCTGAGAAGAAAGTATATTCCTTCCTATTGCCATTCAGTTTTCTCCAAAGGTCTATCATACCTAGTTTTTCTAATGTTCTATTTACTTTTTAAATTTCTTTCTTGTTTGTTTTGTGGTTTGATTTGTCTAAATCTGAGAGTGCAAGGTTGAGATCTCCCACTATTATAGTTTTACTGTCTATTTCTTCTTGCAGTTCTCTTAACTTTTCCTTTAGAAAGTTAGATGCTATACCACTTGGTGCATATATGTTTAGTATTGATATGGCTTCATTATTTATGCTACCTTTCAGCAGGATATAGTTTCCTTCCTTATCTTTTTTAACGAGATCTACTTCTGCTTTTGCTTGATCTGAGATAAGGATAGCTACCCCTGCTTTTTTGGCTTTACCTGAAGCATAATAGGCTCTCTTCCAACCTTTTACCTTTACTCTGTATGTATCTCCCTGCTTTAAGTGTGTTTCCTGTAGACAACATATTGTAGGGTTCTGCTTTTTGATCCAATCTGCTATCCGTCTCCGTTTGATGGGATCGTTCATCCCATTTACATTTACAGTTAAAATTACTAATTCTGTGTTTCCTGCCATCGTATTATCCCCAGATTATACGTTTTTCCCTTGACCCCCCTGATCCCCTTCCCCGATATTTAATTTACAGACCCCCCTTGTGATGCGCAACCCTCCCTCTTTTTTTTTTTTTTTTTAGGATCCCTCCCCCCTCCCTCCAAGTCCCTTCACTTATTCTCCTTTTCCTTTCCCCTTTTCCTCTCCCCCCTTTTAATGAGGTGAGAGAAAATTCTCTGAAAAACAAATATGTTAATTATTTACTCTTTGAGCCTCTTCTGATGAGAGTAAGATTCACACAATGATTCTCCCCCTCACTAAGTTCCCTCAGATATGGTGTATTTTCTATGTCTCTTCCTGGGATGTAGTTTCCCTCTTTTTATCACTCCTTCCCCTTTTTCTGAACCGACCTCCTTCCCTTTACTACACCCCCCTTTTTTTCTTTTATATCAGTAAAATCAAATTATCCTTGAGTATTTTTTATATACCCACAACAGAGTTACAGTTCTCAAGGGTTCTGTGTACCTTTTTCTGTTTCTCTTCAGTCTTGTGGATGTAGATCAAATTTTTTGTTTAAGTCTGGTTTTTTTCTTAGAAACATATAGAATTCCTCTGTTTCATTGAATGACCATCTTCTTCCATGGAAAAAGATGCTAAACTTAGCTGGGTAGTTCATTCTTGGTTGCAGTCCTTGATCTTTTGCCTTTCGGAATATCAGGTTCCAGGCCCTTCTATCTTTTAATGTGGAGGCAGCCAGATCTTGGGTGACCCTTATTGTGGCACCTTGGTATTTAAATTGTTTTTTTCTAGCTGCTTGCAGGATTTTCTCCTTTGTGTGGTAATTCTGCAGCTTAGCCACAATATTCCGTGGTGTTCTTTTTTTAGGGTCTATTTCAGAAGGAGTTCGATGAATTCTTTCCACATCTACTTTCCCTTCTGTTTCTATTATCTCTGGACAGTTCTCCTTGATAATTTCCTGTAAAATAGAATCTAGGCTCTTTTTTTGGTCATAGTTTTCTGGAAGTCCAATAATCCGCAGGTTATCTCTCCTAGATCTATTTTCCAGGTCTATAGATTTTCCCAGTAAGTATTTGACGTTGTTCTCCAGCTTCTCATTTTTTTTTGTTTTGTTTGACTGATTCTTGGGTTCTCTGTGAATCATTCATTTCTATTTGTTCCATCCTGACTTTTAAGGAGTTATTTTCTTCTTTCACAGTTTTTAGTTCTTTTTGTAAATGCCCAATTTCGTTTTTAAATGAATTATTTTGCTCTATTGAATTTTTTTCCATTTCCCTAATTTTTTTTTTTTGAGAATTATTTTCTTTTTCCAATTCAGAAATTCTATTTTCTTGAGACTTTTTTATCTTTTCCAATTCAGAAATCCTACTTTCCTGTGTTTTTTTAACCTTTTCTAATTCACTAATTTTGTTTCCCTGCATCTCCTGTGAATTCTTTATTTTTTCCAACTCCAATTTCAGGACATTGTTATTCTCTATCATAACTTCCCTTTCTTTTCCCCATTTTTCTTCGATCTCCCTCAATTTTTTAAGAGCTTCTTCTAGGAGAGAGTTATGTGATAGGGGGCAGGAATCGTTCCCCTTTAGGTTGTTATCTTCTGAATCTTTGCTGTTAACTTCCTCGGGGTTGGATACCCGCTCTTTCTCTGTATAGAAGGAATCTATAGTTTTTCTAGCTTTTTTGCTCATACTTAAAAAATGTTTTGGGGTCTGTCCCTGGGGTAGGAAATTATTTACTTCTTTACCAGCTTCCTCCCAGACCGGATGGATGCAGCGGCCCCTGAGCCTGAGCTAAGAGAGAGCTCTGGGAGAGAGTTCCCCACCCCCTCCCTGGAAGTGCCTCAGAGGTGATTAGCACTACTGTGCTTTGAGGGCGTAGAATAGTGAAGACTGCAGGAAGCCCAGCCTATGTGTCTGGGTGGGGAGTGGATGTCTGCAGCAGGTGACGTGAGAAGCCCCTGTGCTCAAACTGGAAGTGTCTGCCAGAAACCGCGGTCCCTAGTTCAAAGGTTCCGCTTCTCTGGGACTTCCTGGAGCTGAGTTCCACTCCCTCCAGCTAAGCTAGGCAGTGTGTGTTGCCTTGGGCCGTATCCACCCACTTGTCAGTCTCTTAACTATTCTCAGGAGGTAGCTGAGGCCACACCCCCTGGCGCCCAGTTCAGCTGAGTCACCCCCAGGATCGGGGAAAATCTAATTTGAGTTTTAAAATATTTTGGCTTTCTCTTCTGAACTGCTAAATAATTAGCAGAGAAGAGCTAACAGCCTGTGCCAGATTCCTTTACCTCAGTGGCTTCTCTGATCCCAGAGCCCTTCCCAGCGCAATGGGCGCAGTGTGCCCCTACCCCACCGTCTGTGCTGGTCTTTCTTATTCCTCCCCTGAGAACTGACCTTTCCTGTTGAAACTCCAGATTCTCTTCAGCTGGTAAGTCGTGCTTCCAGTCCTTGTGGTATCTATCAGTCCTGAGCTAATTTTGAGACTTAATTTATCTAATTGGTTGTGAGGGAGTGAGGACGTTCACTGAGTCGTGTGTTTCTTCTCCGCCATCTTGGCTCCGCCCCACAAAATTATTTTTTTACATTAGTGATATCATTAAAGTAGGCAACTCCTCTCCCCATAAGTAACTACTATGTAAGTGAATTGCTTGGGATGTTTTTGGATGGTGACCAAGTGTCATAATTATACTATCTATACTCAGAGTTTTTATTGATTTTAGATTGCAAAAATGACATCAAGGAATTAATTGGAAATTAAGTGCAGAAGAGGAAAACACTTGTAAATGTCTAGAGGTCCTCTGTTAATTCTTTAAAATTGTGCTTTGTATTTAGTTAGGAGTTTCTTTAAAATTACAATTTATTTGAGAAAAAAATCCTTTTAGTCATATTCTCAAAGGCTTGCTATACTTGGTGGTTCCTTAGAGTGTAAATGAGGATGTTCAGCAGGGACAACAAAAGTATTCAACACTACTACCCCTTTGTTCAAAGTCACTCCTTCCTTTTCTGAGGATTTGACATATTGTCATAGCATCCAAAAGAGATGGAGACAACAGTCATATGGGAGAAATAAGTATAAAAGGTGTTGGGCAGAGGGGATTCTCAGAATGTTTCTTAGAATGTATGAATAGGGGAGAATCACTAAAAGAATTATGAATGTGAATACAGCTAAGCAAAAATTCATGACCTCTAAAACTTAGATAACTGTCAAAGAGACCATCCATAAAGAAGAAGAATCATAGGTGAAATGATCAATGACATTTGAATCATGGAACTCCAGCTACATACTCATGATGACCAGTGGAAAAACAATAAGGAAACCTGCCAGCCAAGACTATTATAACCTGACTGCAGAATCTACAGTCTGTAGTCTATGATTATAACCTGACTGCAAACTCTGTTATTAATTGTGATCATGTAGTATAAGGGTTTTCAGATAGCCACATAGCAATCATAGGATGTGTCAGTTAGAAGAAAACAATTTGTTGAATCCAGAAGGATTAAAAAATGTTTGGGCCATGCAAGAATGGTAGCAAATTGTCTTGTTCTCAGTTACTATACTGACCATAAAAAATAGGAATGCAAACAAATATTAAAAAAAAAAAAAAAAACATTTCTAAGAAGGAGAAATTCCTGGGGAGGAAATACATGTGAGTCTTAATGTGAGAATTTAGCAAGGAGAGGATGATGATGGTGAGATTTCAAGTCACTCTTAAAATGTAGGTAAGAAACAGAAGAAGGAAAATCATGGCTAGTAGCTTTGGGTCATTTTTTAGTCCTGGGAGGATGACCTTAATTAAATATCACTGATATTTAATTTTTCGTGCCTGACTCTCTCTCTCTTTCTCTCTCTCTCTCTCTCTCTCTCTCTCTCTCTCTCTCTCTCTCTCTCTCTCTCTCTCTCTCTGTGTCTCTCTTTTTCTCTCTTTCTCTTTGTTTTTTTCTCTCTTTTTTTTTTTACTGACATGGATAATGTGGGAAGTTTTCAGCTGCAAATTATATATGTAGTGGGTTTAGTTTTCCTTGTCTTCTCAATATATACAGAAGGGTAAGAAGGATGTAATTTAGAATTGAAAACAAAATTATATTTAATTATTCATAAAGAAATGCTGGCTAACAAAAGATATATACAATCCTTCTGTGGCTTCTGTATATTTTGGTTTCCTCATCTGGAAAAAATGGAAAAATATTTCATTTTTCCCTTAGCTTTCTTCAGATCATTATGACTTACATTTCTTCAAATGAAAATTTACTCAATTTGAGTTCCATGAAAGTTTCCTTTGGTTATTTTTCTTCCTTTTCATATCACATAGTATCCCACTTTAAAAATCTTGCTGCTGAAATTCACTTCACTCTGCATTAGATCATTAATATCTTATCAGTTTCCTCTATAACTATCAATTTAATAATTTCCTATGGCCTAATAATATTACCTTACTATGATTAGTTTAACCCTCTTCCCCAGTTTCCAATTATGAGATAATATGAAGAGACCTGATACAAATATTTTTATCCTTTAAAAAATTCTCTCAAATTGATTCAAAGTGTACACATAGGTTACAGATTGTTAGGACATATTCTTAAATTGAATAATCAAATTTCCAGCTCTTTAATGTTCTTTAGTGTACCTAATATCTTACATTCCTTAAATATTTCATAGGTGTGAGGTAAAAATTTGAGATCTAACTTAAAGACTTGTAAGGGGGGAGGTGCAGCATGTGACACAGTGGATAGGGTACCAGCCCTGAAGTCAGGAAATCCTGAATTCAACTACCATCCTGAATTCAACTACAAACATAGCTGTGTGACCCTGAGCAAATCATTTAACCCCAATTGCCTCAGAAAAAAAGACGTGTATTAATGAAAAGCACTATCTCTTCAAGTTCATTCTATTTTGGAAACTTGAAATCTTTAGTAATATTTCTATGCATTCTATATACTATATCTTTAATAATATTTCTATATATTCTATATATACTATGTTCCCTATTATTTCTTCATTATTTGGATTTCTTTTGAAGCCAAGAACTATTGTGCACATTCATTTCAGAATTTGAAGAAAAATACTTTGCTATCTAACTAAGGGGGACAACATTGGCTTCAACTAAGTATGCAGTAAAAATAATATAGTATACATTATTTTCAGATGTAGTCATAAGACAAGATAATTCCATGCACACTTCATTTCACATTGTTCCTGTGATCTATGCATATGAGTAGCATTAAGTGAAGCAAAATCACAGGTCAATTATTGCCAAGACTCAAAAATGGCAAAATCTTGGGAAGTAGGAATGATGTTAGGTAACTGGTAGAGTGGATGGTATAGGTGGGAGCATATCAAACAGAGTGGAACTAGAAACCTTCATGATAGTTCGGATGAGATGATTTCAGTAATGCTTCCTGGAAAACCCCTTTGATCAATGAGAGAAGATATGGGAAACTGATAAGGTACCAAACTAAAGTTGAACATTAGTATTACAATAGTACAGGGTCTTACCTGAAGAAATCATCAATAGAATGAACTTTTTTTAATTATTATTTTTAAATTTTATAATCATAAAATTTTTGACAGTATATATGTATGAGTAATTTTTTATAACATTATCCCTTGTATTCATTTTTTCAAATTTTGCCCACCGTCTCTCTACTCCCTCCCCTAGATGACAGGAAATCCCATACATTTTACATGTGTTACAGTATAACCTAGATACAATATATATGTGTAAATCCAATTTTCTTGTTGCACTTTAAGTAATAGATTCTGAAGGTATAAGTAACCTGGGTAGACAGACAATAGTGGTAACAATTTACATTCATTTCCCAGTGTTCCATCTTTGGATGTAGTTGTTTCTGTCCATCATTGATCAACAGGAAGTAGGTTGGATCTTTATGCTGAAGATATCCACTTCCATCAGAATACATCTTCATCCAGCATTGTTATTAAAGTGTACAGCGATCTTCTGGCTCTGTTCATTTCACTCAGCATCAGTTCATGTAAGTCTTTCCAAACCTTTCTGAATTCATTCTGCTGGTGATTTCTTATAGAGCAATAATATTCCATTACCTTCATATACCATAATTTACCCAACCATTCTCCAATTGATGGACATCCATTCATCTTCCAGTTTCTAGCCACTACAAAAAGGGCTGCCACAAACATTTTGGCACATACAGTTCTCTTTCCCTTCTTTAGTATTTCTTTGGGAAATAAGCCCAATAGCAGCAATGCTGGATCAAAGGTTATGCACAGTTTGATAATTTTTGGGCATAGTTCCAAATTGCTCTCCAGAATGGCTGGATTCTTTCACAGCTCCACCAACAATTTATTAGTGTCCCAGTTTTCCCACATCCCCTCCAACATTCATCATTATTTATTCCTGTCATCTTAGCCAATCTGTCAGGTGTGTAGTGGTATCTCAGAGTTGTCTTAATTTGCATTTCTCTGATCAATAGTGATTTGGAACACTCTTTCATATGAGTGGATATAATTTCAATTTGTCATCTGAGAATTATCTGTTCATATCCTTTAACCATTAATCAGTTGGAGAATGGTTTGATTTCTTATAAATTAGGGTCAGTTCTCTATATATTTTGAAATGGGGGGGAGGCCGAGCCAAGATGGCATAGAAGAAACACACAACTCTGTGAACGTCCTTACTCCCTCACAACCAATTAGATAAATCAGCCTCAGAAATAGCCCTGGACTGATAGATACCACAAGGACTGGAAGCACGACTTACCAGCTGAAGAGAATCTGGAGTTTCAACAGAAAAGGTCAGTTCCCAGGGGAGGAAGAAGAGAGGCCAGCACAGATGGCTGGGTGCTAGCATACTGCGCTGATTGCACTGGGAAGGGCTCTGGGATCAGAGAAGCCACTGAGATAAAGGAATATGGCACAGGCTGTTAGCTCTTCTATCCTTATAATATAGCAGTTCAGAAGGGAAATCTAAACACTTTAAAAATTCAGATAGATTAGATTTTCCCCAGATCCTGGGGGTGACTCAGCAGATCTGGGCAACAGGGGGTGTGGCCTCAGCCCCCACCTAAGACTAGTTAAGAGATTGACAAGTGGGCGGATACGGCCCAAGGCAACACACACTGCCTAGCTTAGCTGGAGGGGGTGGAACTCAGGAATGGAACCCAGCTCCTGAAGTCCCAGAAAAGGGGTAGCTATCCTTATCTCAGATCAAGCAAAAGCAAAAGTTGATCTAATTAAAAGAGATAAGGAAGGAAACTATATACTGCTGAAAGGTAGCATAAATAATGAAGCCATATTGATACTAAACATATATGCACCAAGTGGTATAGCATCTAACTTTCTAAAGGAAAAGTTAAGAGAGTTGCAAGAAGAAATAGACAGTAAAACCATAATAATGGGAGATCTCAACCTTGCACTCTCAGATTTAGACAAATCAAACCACAAAACAAACAAGAAAGAAATTAAAAAAGTAAATAGAACATTAGAAAAACTAGGTATGATAGACCTTTGGAGAAAACTGAATGGCAATAGAAAGGAATATACTTTCTTCTCAGCAGTTCATGGATCCTATACAAAAATTGACCATATATTAGGACATAAAGATCTCAAAATTAAATGTAGGAAGGCAGAAATAATAAATGCCTTCTTCTCAGACCACAATGCAATAAAAGCTACATTCAGTAAAAAGTTAGGGATAAATAGACCAAAAAGTAATTGGAAACTGAATAATCTCATCTTAAAGAATGACTGGGTGAAAGAGCAAATTATAGAAACAATTAACAATTTCACCCAAGATAATGACAATGATGAGACATCATACCAAAATCTGTGGGATGCAGCTAAAGCAGTAATAAGGGGAAATTTTATATCTTTAGAGGCTTATTTGAAGAAAATAGAGAAAGAGAAGATTAATGAATTGGGCTTGCAACTTAAAAGGCTAGAAAAAGACCAAATTAAAAACCCCCAACCAAATATTAAACTTGAAATACAAAAATTAAAAGGAGAAATCAATAATATTGAAAGTAAAAAAAACTATTGAATTAATAAATAAAACCAAGAATTGGTTTTATGAAAAAGCCAATAAAATAGATAAACCTTTGGTAAATCTGATCAGAAAAAAGAAAGAGGAAAATCAAATTGTTAGTCTTACAAATGAAAAGGGGGATCTTTCCACCAATAAAGAGGAAATTAGAGAAATAATAAGGAGTTACTTTGCCCAACTTTATTTCAATAAATTTGATAACTTAAGTGAAATGGATAACTTCCTCCAAAAATATAGGCTCCCTAGATTAACAGAGGACGAAATAAATTGCTTAAATAGTCCCATTTCAGAAAAAGAAATAGAACAAGCTATTAATCAACTCCCCAGGAAAAAATCCCCAGGACCAGATGGATTCACATGTGAATTCTACCAAACATTTAAAGAACAATTAGCCCCAATGTTATATAAATTATTTGAAAAAATAGGGGACGAAGGAGTCCTACCAAACTCCTTTTATGACACAGACATGGTACTGATACCTAAACCAGGTCGATCAAAAACTGAGAAAGAAAATCATAGACCAATTTCCTTAATGAATATTGATGCTAAAATCTTAAATAAAATATTAGCAAAAAGACTTCAGAAAATCATCTCCAGGATAATACACTATGATCAAGTAGGATTTATTCCAGGAATGAAGGGCTGGTTTAATATTAGGAAAACTATTAGTATAATTGACCATATTAATAATCAAATTAATAAGAACCATATGATCATCTCAATAGATGCAGAAAAAGCATTTGACAAAATCCAACATCCATTCCTACTAAAAACTCTTGAGAGTATAGGAATAAATGGACTATTCCTTAGAATAATCAGGAACATATATTTATGACCTTCAGTAAGCATAATATGTAATGGAGATAAACTGGAATTTTTCCCAGTAAGATCAGGAGTGAAACAAGGTTGCCCACTATCACCATTACTATTCAATATAGTACTAGAAACGCTAGCCTCGGCAATAAGAGCCGAGAAAGAGTTTCAAGGAATTAGAGTAGGAAATGAGGAAATCAAACTATCACTTTTTGCAGATGACATGATGGTATACTTAGAGAACCCCAAAGACTCTGCTAAAAAGCTACTAGAAACAATTCAAAATTTCAGCAAAGTGGCAGGATACAAAATAAATTCACATAAATCCTCAGCATTTTTATATATCACTAACAAAATGCAAAAGCAAGAGATACAAAGAGAAATTCCATTCCAAAAAAATGTTGAGAGTATAAAGTATTTGGGAATCCATCTACCAAAGAAAAGTCAGGAATTATATGAAAAAAATTACAAAACACTTGCCACAAAAATAAAGTCAGATTTAAATAATTGGAAAGACATTCAGTGCTCTTGGATAGGCCGAGCGAATATAATAAAGATGAAAATACTCCCCAAACTAATCTATTTATTTAGTGCTATACCAATCAGACTCCCAAGAAACTATTTCAATGACCTAGAAAAAATAACAACAAAATTCATATGGAAGAATAAAAGGTCGAGAATTGCAAGGGATCTAATGAAAAAAACTCAGAGGAAGGTCGTCTAGGTGTACCTGATCTAAAGCTATATTATATAGCAGCAGTCACCAAAACCATTTGGTATTGGCTAAGAAATAGACCGGTAGATCAGTGGAACAGATTAGATACAAAGGACAAAAAAGGGTACATCTATAGCAATCTAATCTTTGACAAACCCAAAGATACCAACATTAGGGATAAAAATTCATTATTTGGAAAAAAGTTTTGGGAAAACTGGAAATTAATATGGCAGAAATTAGATATGGATCCACACTTAACACCATATACCAAGATAAGATCAAAATGGGTCCATGATTTAGGCATAAAGAGGGAGATAATAAATAGATTAGAGGAACAGAGGATAGTCTACCTCTCAGACCTGTGGAGGAGGAAGGAATTTATGACCAGAGGAGAACTAGAGATCATTATTGATCACAAAATAGAAGATTTCGATTACATCAAACTAAAAAGTTTCTGTACAAATAATACTAATGCAAACAAGATTAGAAGGGAAGTAACAAACTGGGAAAATATTTTTAAAAGCAAAGGTTCTGACAAAGGTCTCATTTCCAAAATATATAGAGAACTGACCCTAATTTATAAGAAACTGAACCATTCTCCAATTGATAAATGGTCAAAGGATATGAACAGACAATTCTCAGATGAAGAAATTGAAACTATATCCACTCACATGAAAGAGTGTTCTAAATCACTACTGATTAGAGAAATGCAAATTAAGACAACTCTGAGATACCACTACACCCCTGTCAGATTGGCTAAGATGACAGGAACAAATAATGATGAATGTTGGAGAGGATTTGGGAAAACTGGGACACTAATACATTGCTGGTGGAGTTGTGAAAGAATCCAGCCATTCTGGAGAGCAATTTGGAACTATGCCCAAAAAGTTATCAAACTGTGCATACCCTTTGACCCAGCAGTGCAACTACTGGGCTTATATCCCAAAGAAATACTAAAGAGCGGAAAGAGACATATATGTGCCAAAATGTTTGTGGCAGCTCTTTTTGTTGTAGCTAGAAACTGGAAGATGAATGGATGTCCATCAGTTGGAGAATGGTTGGCTAAATTATGGTATATGAAGGTAATGGAATATTATTGCTCTGCAAGAAATGACCAGCAGGAGGAATACAGAGAGGCTTGGAGAGACTTACATCAACTGATGCTGAGTGAAATGAGCAGAACTAGAAGATCTCTGTACACTTCAACAACAATACTGTATGAGGATGTATTCTGATGGAAGTGGAAATCTTCAACATAAAGAAGAGCCAACTCACTTCCAGTTGATCATTGATGGACAGAGGTAGCTACACCCAGAGAAGAAACACTGGGAAATGAATGTAAATTGTTAGCACTAATATCTCTCTGCCCAGGTTACATGTACCTTCGGAATCTAATGCTTATTGTGCAACAAGAAAATGGTATTTACACACATGTATTGTATCTAGGTTATATTGTAACACAAGTAAAATGTATGGGATTGCCTGTCATCGGGGGGGAGGGAGTAGAGGGAGGGGGAGATAATTTGGAAAAATGAATACAAGGGATAATATTATAAAAAATATATAATATATATTTTGAAATGAGACCTTTATCAGAACCCTTAATTGTAAAAATATTTTCCCAATTTGTTACTTCCCTTCTAATCTTGTTTGCAATAGTATTGTTTGTACAGAAACTTTTTAATTTGATGTAATCAAAATCTTCTATTTTGTGATCAATAATGATCTCTAGTTTTCCTTTGGTCATAAATTCCTTCCTCTTCCACAGGTCTGAGAGGTAGACTATTCTCTGTTCCTCATAAACATTCTTTATGCATAAATCATGGACCCATTTTGATCTTCTCTTGGTATATGGTGTTAAGTGTGGATCCATATCTAACTTTCACCATACTAATTTCCAGTTTTCCCAACAGTTGTTTCCAAATAATGAATTTTTATCCCAAATGTTGGTATCTTTGTGTTTGTCAAACACTAGATTGCCATAGATTTACCCTTTTTTGTCCTTTGTATCTAATCTGTTCCACTGATTGACTGGTCTATTTCTTAGCCAATACCAAATGGTTTTGGTGACTGCTGCTATATAATATAGCTTTAGATCAGGTACACCTAGACGACCTTCATCTGACTTTTTTTTTCATTAGTTCCTTGAAAATCTCGACCATTTATTCCTTCCATATGAATTTTGTTGTTATTTTTTCTAGGTCATTAAAATAGTTTCTTGGGAGTCTGATTGGTATAGCAGTAAATAAATAGATTAGTTTGGGGAGTATTGTCATCTTTAATATATTTGCTCAGTCTATCCAAGAACACTGAATGTCTTTCCAGTTATTTAAATCTGACTTTATTTTTGTGGCAAGTGTTTCATAATTTTGCTCATATAATTCCTGACTTTTCTTTGGTAGATGGATTCCCACATATTTTATACTTTCAACATTTGTTTGGAATGGAATTTCTCTTTGTATCAATTGCTGTTGCATTTTGTTGGTGATGTATAAAAATGCTGAAGATTTATGTGGATTTATTTTGCATCCAGCACCTTTGATAAAGTTCTGAATTATTTCTAATAACTTTTTATAGAATCTCTGGGGTTTTCTAAGTATACCATCATATCATCTGCAAAGAGTGACAGTTTGATTTCCTCATTACCTACTCTTATTCCTTTAATCTCTTTTTCGACTCATATTGCCGAGGCTAATATTTCTAATACAATATTGAATAGTAATGGTGATAGTGGGCAACCTTGTTTCACTCCTGATCTTACTGGGAAAAGTTCCAGTTTATCTCCATTACATATTATGCTTACTGAAGGTCATAAATATATGATCCCGATTATTCTAAGGAATAGTCCATTTATTCCTATACTCTCAAGTGGTTTTAATAGGAATGGATGTTGGATTTTATCAAATGTTTTTTCTGCATCTATTGAGATGATCATAAGGTTTTTTATTAATTTGATTATTAATATGGTCAATTATACTAATAGTTTTCCTAACATTAAACCAGCCCTGCATTCCTGGTATAAATCCTACTTGATCACAGTGTATTATCCTGGGGATGATTTTCTGAAGTCTTTTAGCTAATATGTTATTTAAGATTTTAACATCAATATTCATTAAGGAATTTGGTCTATAGTTTTCTTTCTCAGTTTTCGATCTACTTGGTTTAGGTATCAGTACCATATCCGTGTCATAAAAGGAGTATGGTAGGACTCCTTCATCCCCTATTTTTTCAAATAGTTTATATAACATTGGGGCTAATTGTTTTTTAAATGTTTGGTAGAATTCACATGTAAATCCATCTGGTCCTGGGGATTTTTTCCTGGAGAGTTGGTCAATAGTTTGTTCTATTTCTTTTTCTGAAATGGGACTATTTAAACAATTTATCTCCTCCTCTGTTAATCTAGGAAGCCTATATTTTTGGAGGAAGTTATCCATTTCACTTAAGTTATCAAATTTATTGATATAAATTTGGGCAAAGTAACTCATTATTTTTCTAATTTTCTCTTTGTTGGTGGAAAGATCCCCCTTTTCATTTGTAAGACTAACAATTTCATTTTCCTCTTTCCTTTTTCTGATCAGATTTACCAAAAATTTATCTATTTTATTGGCTTTTTCATAAAACCAACTCTTGGTTTTATTTATTAATTCAATAGTTTTTTTACTTTCAATATTATTGATTTCTCCTTTTCATTTTTGTATTTCAAGTTTGATTTTTGGTTAGGGATTTTTAATTTGGTCTTTTTCTAGCTTTTTAGATTGCAGGCCCAATTCATTAATCTTCTCTTTCTCTATTTTGTTCAAATAAGCCTCTAAACATATAAAATTTCCCCTTATTACCGCTTTAGCTGCATCCCACAGATTTTGGTATGATATCTCATCGTTGTCAGTATTTATTTATTATAATTATTTATTTATAATATTATTTATATTATAATTATTTATTGTTTCTCTAATTTGCTCCTTTCACCCAGTCATTCTTTAAGATGAGATTATTCAGTTTCCAATTACTTTTTGGTCTATTTACCCCTAACTTCTTATTGAATGTAGTTTTTATTGCGTTGTGATCTGAGAAGAAGGCATTTACTATTTCTGCCTTCCTGCATTTAATTTTGAGATCTTTATGTCCCAATATATGGTCAATTTTTGTATAGGTTCCATGAACTACTGAGAAGAAAATATTTTCCTTTCTATTGCCATTCAGTTTTCTCCAAAGATCTATCATACCTAGTTTTTCTAATGTTCTATTTATTTTTAAAATTTCTTTGTTATTTGTTTTGTGGTTTGATTTGTCTAAATCTGAGAGTGCAAGGTTGAGATCTCCCACTATTATAGTTTTGCTGTCTATTTCTTCTTGCAACTCTCTTAACTGTTCCTTTAGGAAGTTATATGCAATACCACTTGGTGCATATATGTTTAGTATTGATATGGCTTCATTGTTTATGCTACCTTTAGCAGGATATAGTTTCCTTCCTTATCTCTTTTAATTAGATCAATTTCTGCTTTTACTTGTTCTGAGATAAGGATGGCTACCCCTTCTTTTTTTGTCTTCACCTGAGGCATAATATAATCTGATCCAACCTTTTACCTTTACTCTGTATGTATCTCCCTGCTTTAAGTGTGTTTCCTGTAAACAACATATTGTAGGGTTCTGACTTTTGATCCAGTCTGCTATCTGTCTCCTTTTGATGGGAGAGTTCATCCCATTCAGATTTACAGTTAAAATGACTAATTCTTTATTTCCTGCCATCTTATTATCCCCAGATTATGCTTTTTTCCCCTTTTCCCCCCTGAAATCCTTCCCCAATATTTAATTTATGGATCCCACTTGTGATGCTCACCCCTCCCTTTTTAGTATCCCACCCCCTCCTTCTAAGTCCCTTCCCTTTTTTTGTACCCTTTCCTTATTCCCCTTTTCCTTTTCCCTTTTCCTCTCCCCCCTTTTAATGAGGTGAGAGAGAATTCTCTGAAAAACAAATATGTCAATTGTTTACTCTTTGAGCCTATTGTGATGAGAGTAAGATTCACACAATGTTTCTCTCCCTCTCTAAATTCCCTCAGATGTGGTTCATTTTCTATGCCTCTTCCTGGGATGTAGTTTCCATCCTTTTATCACTCCTTTCTCTTTTTCTGATACTACCCCTTCCCTTTACTACTCCCTCTTTTTTATATCAGTAAAATCAAATTATCCATGCAGAATTTCTATATATTCACAACAGATACAGATCTCAAGAGTTCTTTTTACCTTTTTTCTGCTTCTCTTCAATCTTGTGGATGTAGATCAAATTTTTTTGTTTAAGTCTGGTTTTTTTCTTAGAAACAAATGGAATTCCTCTGTTTCATTAAATGACCATCTTTTTCCATGGAAGAAAATGCTAAACTTTGCTGGGTAGTTTATTCTTGGTTGTAATCCTTGCTCTTTTGCCTTTCAGAATATCATGTTCCAGGCCCTTCGATCTTTTAATGTGGAGGCAGCCAGATCTTGAGTGATCTTTATTGTGCCACCTTGATATTTAAATCGTTTTTCCTAGCTACTTGCAATATTTTTTCTTTTTTTTGGTAGTTCTGCAGCTTAGCCACAATGTTCTGTGGAGTTCTTTTTTTAGGGTCTTTTTCAGAAGGTTTTCGATGAATTCTTTCAATGCCTATTTTCCCTTCTGTTTCTATTATCTCTGGACAGTTCTCTTTGATTATTTCCTGTAAAATAGAATCTAGGCTCTTTTTTTGATCATAGTTTTCAGGAAGTCCAATGATCCTCAGATTATCTCTCCTAGATCTATTTTCTAGTTCTATAGGTTTTCCCAGTAAGTATTTGACGTTATTATCCAGCTTTTCATTTTTTTTTTTTGTTTGACTGATTCTTGGGTTCTCAATGAATCATTCATTTCTATTTGTTCCATCCTGATTTTTATTAAGTTATTTTCTTCATTCACATTTTTTAGTTCTTTTTGTATATGCCAATTTTTGTTTTTCAATGAATTATTTTGCTCTAGTGAATTTTTTTCCATTTCCCTAATTTTTTTAGAGCTATTTTCTTTTTTCAATTCAGAAATCTTACTTTCTTGAGACTTTTTTATCTTTTCCAATTCAGAAATCCTACTTTCTTGTGATTTTTTAACCTTTTCTAATTCGACTTCCGGCCAAGATGGCGGCGTGGAGGCAGACACCTGCTTGAGCTCCTCATTTTCTCTCAGAACTTACTTCATGACAAGCCTCAGACTTAATGCTTGACCCAGAAAGAAATCCACAAATAATCACCAAGAGAAGACATCCTTGAAAGTAGCCAGAAAAGGTCTGTGTTTGCTCGGGGGAGGGTCAATCAGACTGGGCGCAGACTGAGGGCAGGCAGCCAGAGCAAGACAGGCAGCTCACATAGCTCAGACCAGAGGGGGAGGGGTGTGATCTCTGCCATTTCTGCAAAAGGGCTTTTGCCCCAGTGTGGATGCTCCATCTTGGCAGCAAGCCAGGAGCAGCGGAGAGGGTGTAAACACCGGAGGTGAAGATTAAAACCCCAGAAAGCCAGCATCTCTTGGAGCCTGGCCACCTCCAACCTCCACCTGGACTGACTCAGTGCGTTCACGGAGCCTCAGAGCACACAGACTCAGTACAGTCATTGCTGTTCTGTTACTGGCTCTCTGCTACCCTACCCCCAGTCTGTAGAGGAAGCCCATTAAGACCATCCATCCCCATCCCCTGCAAAACAGACCAATTGTTTCTCTTGTCAGTTTGTTTTCTTTGATTCCTACTCTGACAAAATGAACAAAAAATTCAGAAGGGCTCTAACCATTGACCGCTTCTGTGTGGAGAGGGAGCAGACTTCAAATGCTGAGGAGACTAGGAACAGACTGTCCCCAGATGTATCCCCTGGGAGGGATATAAGCTGCTCCTCAATACCAAAGAACCTCATAGAGGAAATCAAAAAGGCTCTCACAAGAGAGCTGGAAGAGAAATGGGAAAAGGAAAGGGAAGCTTGGCAAGAGAGCCTGGAGAAGTCATCCCATGCATTCAAAGACAGACTGGATAAAGAAATCAAATCATTGAGAAACAAGATTAGTGAGCTGGAAAAGGTAAACAACTCCAAGGAAAATAGGATTAGTAAGCTGGAAAAAGAAAACAGCTCTCTAAAAAATAAAATGGATGAAATGGAAAAAAAATTCCATAGAAGATAAAAACTCAATTGGACAATTACAAAGAGATATAAAAAAAGTGAGTGACGAAAATACATCATTGAAAATTAGACTGGAATAAGTAGAAATGAATGACTCAAGGAGAAACCAAGAGGTAGTCAAGCAAAACCAGAGAAATGAAACAATTGAAAAGACTGTCAAGTACCTTACCAGAAAGACAACAGACCTGGAAAACAGATCCAGGAGAGACAATTTGAGAATAATCGGACTCCCTGAAAAATGGGAGGAAAAAAAGACCTTGGACACCATTTTCTAGGAAATTATCAAAGAGAACTGCCCAGATATTCTGGAAACAGAGGGTAAAATAGACATTGAAAAAATTCATCGATCCCCTACTGAAAGGGACCCTAAAATCAAAACGCCAAGAAATATAGTGGCCAAGTTCAAGAACCATCAGACAAAAGACAAGATATTGGAAGCTGCTAGAAAAAAGCAATTCAGATATGGAGGATCCACAATAAGGATAACCCAGGATCTAGCAGCGTCCACATTAAAAGAACGCAGGGACTGGAACATCATATTCTGAAAGGCTAAGGAACTTGGTATGCAGCCAAGAATAACTTACCCAGCAAGAATGAGCATCATTTTCCAGGGAAGAAGATGGACATTTAACGAAATAAATGAATTCCATCTATTTTTGATGAAAAAATCAGACCTACATAAAAGGTTTGATCTTCAAATACAGAACTCAAGAGATTTCTAAAAAGGTAAAAAGAAATCTTGAGAACTATACTTCTGTCAAAAAATATGTAAAGAACATATGTACAATTTGTCTTAGAAACTAGAGGTGGAAAGGAAATTATATCATAAAAAAGTGTAAAGTGGTGGTACTACATCTCATGAAGAGGCAAAGGTAACCTATTATATCTGAGAGAAAGAAATGAGGGAGATGAACATAGTGTGTATGAATAGACATATTCGATTTATGGTGAAACTTCTTTCACTTCATTGAAAAGTGAAAGGGAAGGAGTAAGCTAAGGGGAAGGGAATACAGAAATTTCGAGGAAAAGGAGTAAAATAAGGGGAGGATTTTTAAGGTGGGGGAAGGGATGCTAAAAAGGGAGGGTTGTGAAAAGCAAGTGGTGTTCACCAGTTTAATACTGGGTAGGGGGGTAAAAGTGAAGGAAAGGGGAAAAGCATAAGCAGGGGTTAATAGGATGGCAAGCAATATAGAATTAGTCCTTCTAACCATAAATGTGAATGGGGCAAACTGCCTCATAAAGATGAAGCAGTTAGCAGACTGGATTAAAAGTCAAAATCCTACTATATGTTGTTTACAGGAAACACACCTGAAACAGGGTGAGACATTCAAACTAAAAGTAAAATGGTGGAGCAGAATCTATTATGCTTCAGGCAAAACCAAAAAAGCAGGAGTAGCCATCCTCATCTCAGATCAAGCAAAAACAAAAATTGATCTAATTAAAAGAGATAAGGAAGGGCATTATATCCTGCTAAAAGGTAGCATCAATAACGAAGCAGTATCAATATTAAACATATATTCACCAAGTGGTGCAGCATCTAAATTCTTAAAAGAGAAATTAAGAGAGCTGAAAGAGGAAATATATGGCAAAACTTTAATAGCGGGAGATCTCAACCTTGCACTCTCAGAATTAGACAAATCAAACCACAAAATAAATAAGAAAGAAGTCAAAGAGGTAAATAGAGTACTAGAAAAATTTGATATGATAGATCTTTGGCGAAAGCTAAATGGAGAGAGATAGGAATATACTTTCTTCTCAGCAGTTCATGGAACCTATACAAAAATTGATCATATACTAGGGCATAAAAACCTCAAAATCAAATGCAGTAAGACAGAAATAGTAAATGCATCCTTTTCAGACCATAATGCAATCAAAATTACATTTAATAAAAAGCCAGGGGAAAATAGACCAAAAAATAATTAGAAACTATAATCTTATACTACAGAATGATTGGGTAAAACAGCAAATCATAGACATAATTAATAACTTCACCCAAGAAAATGACAATAATGAGACATCATCCCAAAATGTGTGGGATACAGCCAAAGCAGTAATTAGGGGAAGTTTTATATCTCTACAGGCCTACTTGCATAAAATGGAGAAAGAGAGGGCCAACGAATTGGGCTTACAACTAAAATTGCTAGAAAAGGAACAAATTAAAAACCCCCAGACAAACACAAAACTTGAAATTCAAAAAATAAAAGATGAGATTTATAAAATTGAAAGTAAAAAAACTATTGAATTAATTAATAAAACTAAGAGTTGGTTTTATGAAAAAACCAACAAAATAGACAAACCCTTAGTAAACCTGATTAAAAAAAGGAAAGAGAAAAAGCAAATTGTTAGTCTTGAAAATGAAAAGGGTGAACTCACCACTAATGAAGAGGAAAATAGAACAATAGTTAGGAGCTACTTTGCTCAATTTTATGCCGATAAATTCGATAACTTAAATGAAATGGAAGAATACCTTCAAAAATATAGCTTGCCCAGATTAACAGAGGAAGAAGTAAGTAGTCTAAATAGTCCCATCTCAGAAAAAGAAATAGACCAAGCTATTAACCAACTTCCTAAGAAAAAGTCTCCAGGACCAGATGGATTTACATGTGAATTCTACCAAACATTTAAAGAACAACTAACTCCAATGCTATGTAAACTATTTGAAAAAATAGGGATTGAAGGAGTCCTACCAAATTCCTTCTATGACACAGACATGGTACTGATACCTAAACCAGGTAGATTGAAAACTGAGAAAGAAAACTATAGACCAATTTCCTTAATGAATATTGATGCTAAAATCTTAAATAAGATATTAGCAAATAGACTTCAGAAAATCATCCCCAAGATAATACACTATGACCAAGTGGGATTTATACCAGGAATGCAGGGCTGGTTTAATATTAGGAAAACTATTAGTATAATTGACCATATTAATAATCAAATTAATAAAAACCATATGATCATCTCAATAGATGCAGAAAAAGCATTTGATAAAATCCAACATCCATTCCTACTAAAACCACTTGAGAGTAGAGGAATAAATGGGCTATTCCTTAAAATAATAAGGAGCATATATTTAAAACCGTCAGTAAACATCATATGTAATGGCGATAAACTAGAACCTTTCCCTGTAAGATCAGGAGTGAAACAAGGTTGCCCACTATCACCATTACTATTCAATATAGTACTAGAAACTCTAGCCTTGGCAATAAGAGCCGAGAAAGAGATCCAAGGAATTAGAGTAGGAAATGAAGAAATCAAATTGTCACTTTTCGCAGATGACATGATGGTATACTTAGAGAACCCCAAAGACTCTGCTAAAAAGCTATTAGAAATAATTCAGAATTTTAGCAAAGTCGCAGGATACAAAATAAATCCACATAAATCCTCAGCATTTTTATACATGACCAACACAATCCAACAGCAATTGATACAAAGAGAAATTCCATTCAAAATAACGGTCGATAGTATAAAATATTTGGGAATATATCTACCAAAGCAAAGTCAGGAATTATATGAGCAAAATTACAAAACACTTTCCACAAAAATAAAATCAGATTTAAATAATTGGAAAGACATTAAGTGCTCTTTGATAGGCCGAGCGAATATAATAAAGATGACAATATTCCCCAAACTAATCTATTTATTTAGTGCTATACCAATCAGACTCCCAAGAAACTATTTTAATGACCTAGAAAAAATAACAACAAAATTCATATGGAAGAATAAAAGGTCGAGAATTGCAAGGGAACTAATGAAAAAAAAGTCAGAGGAAGGTGGTCTAAGTGTACCCGATTTAAAGCTATATCATAAAGCAACAGTCACCAGAACTATTTGGTATTGGCTAAGAAATAGACTAGTTGATCAGTGGCATAGGTTAGGTTCACAGGTCAAGATAGTGAATAAAAATAGCAATCTAATCTTTGACAAACCCAAAGATCCCAAATTTTGGGATAAGAATTCATTATTTGACAAAAAACTGCTGGGAAAACTGGAAATTAGTATGGCAGAAACTAGGCATGGACCCACATTTAACACCACATACTAAGATTAGATCAAAATGGGTCCAAGATTTAGGCCTAAAGAACGAAATCATAAATAAATTGGAGGAACATGGGATGGTTTACCTCTCGGACTTGTGGAGGACGAAGGAGTTTGTGTGCAAGGGAGAACTAGAGACCATTATTGATCACAAAATAGAAAATTTTGATTACACCAAATTAAAAAGTTTCTGCACAAACAAAACTAATGCAAACAAGATTAGAAGGGAAGTAAAAAATTGGGAAAACATTTTTACAGTTAAAGGTTCTGATAAAGGCCTCATCTCCAAAATATACAGAGAATTGACTTTAATTTATAAGAAACCAAGCCATTTTCCAATTGATAAATGGTCAAAGGATATGAACAGACAATTTTCAGATGATGAAATTAAAACTATTTCCATTCATATGAAAGAGTGTTCCAAATCACTATTGATCAGAGAAATGCAAATTAAGACAACTCTGAAGTATCATTACACACCTGTCAGATTGGCTAAGATGACAGGAACAAATAACGATGAATGTTGGAGGGGCTGTGGGAAAACTGGGACACTGATGCATTGTTGGTGGAGTTGTGAAAGAATCCAACCATTCTGGAGAGTAATCTGGAATTATTCCCAAAAAGTTATCAAAATGTGCATACCCTTTGACCCAGCCATACTTCTACTGGGCTTATATCCCAAGGAAATACTAAAGAAGGGAAAGGGACCCATATGTGCCAAAATGTTTGTGGCAGCCCTTTTCATAGTGGCTAGAAGTTGGAAGATGAATGGATGTCCATCAATTGGAGAATGGTTGGGTAAATTATGGTATATGAACGTTATGCAATATTATTGTTCTATAAGAAATGACCAACAGGAGAAATACAGAGAGGCTTGGAGAGACTTACATCAACTGAATCTAAGTGAAATGAGCAGAACCAGAAGATCATTATACACTTCAACAATGATACTATACGAGGATGTATGCTGATGGAAGTGGATATCTTCAACATAGAGAAGAGCTAATCCAATTCCAATTGATTAATGATGGATAGAATCAGCTACATCCAAAAAAGGAACACTGGGAAATGAGTGTAAACTGTTATTTTTACCTTCTGAATCCAATTCTTCCTGTGCAACAAAAAATTCGGTTCTACACACATATATTGTATCCAGAATATACTGTAATATATTTAACATATATAAGACTGCCTGCCATCTGGGGGAGGGGCTGGGGGAGGAAGGGAAAATTTTTGAATAGAAGTAAGTGCAAGGGATAATGTTGTAAAAAATTACCCATGCATATGTACTGTCAAAAAAAAAGTTATAATTATAAAATAAAATAAAAATTAAATTATTTAAAAAATACTTTTCTAATTCAAAAAAATTGTTTCCTTGTATCCTCTGTGAGTTCTTTATTTTTTCCAACTCAGATTTCAGGACGTTGTTATTTTCTATCATAGCTTCTCTTTCCTTTTCCCATTTTTCTTCAAACTCTCTTAAGTTTTTAATAGTCTCTTCTAGGAGAGAGTTATGTGATGGGGGGCAGGTATCATTCCCCTTTAAGCTGTTATTTGCTGACTCTCTGCTGTTAACTTCCTCAGGGCTGGATACTTATTCTTTCTCTATGTAGAAGGTATCAATCATTCTCTTCAGCTTTTTACTCATTGTTAAAAATCTGTTGGGGTCTGCCCTTGGGGTAAGAAGTTTATTTATTTATTTATTTACCAGCTTCCTCCCAGACCAGATGGATGCAACAGCTCCTGTGCCTGAGCTAAGAGAGAGCTCTGAGAGAGAATTTCCCTCCCCCTCCTGGGAAGTGCCCTAGAGGTGTTTAGTACAATTGCACTGTGAGAGTTACCCAGTGAAGGACCCTGCTGTGCTTCCTAGCTACTGCCCTGAGGTTTAAGACTGAACAGTAAAATCGACACAAAGCCCAGCCAATGCATCCCGTGGGGTGTGGGTATCAGCAGTGATGTGAAAAGCCCCTGCGCTCAAACTGGAAGTGTCTGCCTGGAAACGGCAGTCCCTATTTCAAAGGTTCAGCTTCTCTGGGAATTCCATTGCTGCTAGAGTTCCATGACCTCAGGCTAAGCCCAGCAATATGTGGATTAGACATTGCCTCTGGCTGTGTCTCCATTGTTCAGGCTCTTAACTACCCCAAGGTAAAGCCCTGGACAGCAGAAGGCGGCTTCACAGCCATGCTGAGATCTATTAGGTTAATTCCGGATTGGGGTGGTTCTAGGATCTGGCTTTATGTTTTAAAGTGGCTTGATTTTTCTTCTGAACTGCTGTTTTATAAGCAGAGAAGAGCTAACAGCCTGTGCCAGATTCCTCTATCTTAGTGGCTTTCTGATCCCAGAGTTCTCCCTAGCCCGATCGGCACAGTGTGCTAGCACCCAACAGTTTGTGCTGGCCTTTTTTCTTCCTGCCTTTGGAACTGACCTTTTCTGTTGAAACTCCAGATTCTCTTCAGCTGGTAAGTTGTGCTTTTAATCCTTGTGGTTTCTATCAGTCCAGCGTTATTTTTGAGGCTGATTTAACTAATTGGTAATGAGGGAAGAAGGGAGCTAACAAATTCGCGTGTATCTTCTCCGCCATCTTGGCTCTGCCCCCCAGAATGAACTTTTAATAATAGAATCACCACAATCCAGTGTAGAATGGGATTTCAGAAGTTTCCTCATCAAATATATGAAAAATAAAGCATTCTACAAAACACATGACAAGGAATCATCTCACTTTATTTAAAGTCTTCAAGGAAGATCTTCCCACATCTCTTAGATTTGACTTAGGGCATTAAACAAAACAAGTCTATTTCTTCTTCTATAAATGAATTCTTCTGATATCTAAAATCATTATATTCCCTCCTAAATTTTCTTATTCTCAAAACTAAACATACCTTCAACTTATCTTCAACTCATATAAACTTGTGCTCTGCTAACCCACTGTCCTGGCTACGTGCTACCAAAATGTGATGCCTAGAACTAATGGAAATTATCTAGAAATGAGTTGTCCTAGAGAGTACAGTTGGAATATATACTTTCAATTTTTTTTAATGTGACCAAATCAAAAAATCAACAAAGTATTTAATAAAATGGTAATACTTGCCAGGCAGCCACTGTAAAGGACATCAGGGATATGAAGACAAAACTGAAATACTCTCTCTCACCCCTTAAGAATTACTTTGTTTTTGCTTTGCAGGTATTTCATATACACATACATTCATGATATCAGGAGAAACAACATGAATGTGCATGTATGTGAAATACCTGCAAAGCAAAAACAAAGTAATTTTAGAGGGAAAATAATCAGGAAAGAACTCAACTATGAAATGGTGCTTGTGCTAAGTTTTGAAGGAAGACTGAGTCTCAAAAAGACAGGGATGAGTTGTCATGAGAGACAACTTGGTTAAATGCACCAAGAATGAGGAAAGATACATCTGAGGAACAATAAGACCAACTTGGCTGGATTGTAGCATACATAATGAAGAGTCAGATGTAATTGGGCTGGAATGTTCTGAAAGTATAGAATCACACAATTTAAGAACTTGAGTGGATTTGATCATATATGTTAGAATATATATATATGAGTAATTTGGAGCTACATTGGAATTAAGTATAATGCCAATAAAAATGTTTGTAATATCCTAGAAATAACAATATTCCAAGGAAGGTTTTTTGTTTGTTTGTTTTTAGTCAGGAAAGTGGCAAGGTGAGATGACTAAAAATAATATTTGAGCTTCTGTGTTGAAGATAAGCCTTGGAAGGGAGTGAAACTTTAGGCAAAAATATCAATTAGGAGGCTATTTCAAAAGTCCAGAAGAGAGGTAATGTGCTTTTAGAGTAGTAGCTATGTGAATGAAGAGAAGGTGATAGATGCAAGAGATGCTCTTCTCATGCTCTTTAAGGAAAAAAAAATAACTTTATGGTTGTCTTTGTGTCATATCCCTACAAGTGATGAAGAGGTTGTAACATAAACAGGAGTGTTTCATTGTAATATTGAATGATATGATTGCAAAATGTCTAAGGGCAATTTGATGTAGTTTATTACTGTATAGAACATCAACACTTTCACTTGTTCTCTCTAATATTATGAAATCATATAAGGTATGGATATCCCTGATTACATTAATATTTAAAAATAAAGCTAACATTATCAACAAACATGTTGTTTTAGAAACTATTCCTGGTGATGTTCATAATCTTTTTGGGCCCATTCAATTAGAAAGGATTCCATTTTGTGGCATGGTATATGTATATTGTGCAATTTTCACGTGCATGCAAAAATGAGGTCAGCACAATGGCATTGAAGAACTTCATTTTGGTAGTCAATCTAATAGCACTCTTCTCACACTTTTCTCTAAAGACTCTAGAATTAGTTTTGGCAGTTCATGTTCTGTCGAACTTAGCAGTAATGTCAATTTAACTGGAAAGTATACTGCCTCAGTAAACATACTTATCCCCAGATATCAAAAGTTTTCCATTTGCTCTATCAAATACTTCCACATAAGGTTCTCTTGAACTTTACTTTTGATGCACTTAAGAACTTCCTTCTTAGAGACTGATGCACTATTCTGCTGGTAACATTTTTTGCTCATTTCCCACTCAATAACTTCTAATTTTCCTGTAATTTTTATCAAAATAATCCTAATGTTTATACATGTTCTGACTTAAATGAGTAAATGCAGTGTAGTACACCAATGGTATACTACTTCTCACTCCTTTTTGGCTTCACTATTTTCAACCATGCATTGGCTGAGCTTCCCTCCTGCTTTAGCAATAAATTATTCACACACAGAAAAAGCATTCTAATCTGTTGACATTAAGTTTTCTGATAGTCATTTTGACTTTAGACTGCTGCATTTGTTGCATGGAAATTTTAGCTTGTACAAGAGAAGAATATTATGGCACAGTACTGTGTACCACAAATCTCTCTTGGACCCTGTCTGTCTTTTCTGTTGATAGTGGCACAGTCAATTAAATACCAATGTTTCCTGTGAGGCTGCATCCATGCATTTTTTTTTTTTTTTGCATTTAGGTAGATGGCAGATAACATTGGTGATAAAAATGTCATGAGAATCACAATCTTCAGTAATTAATTGAATGTTCTTCTTCCTTTTTTCTGATTTCATTTTCCCCAAGGACTTCTTGCCATATTTGACAGTTTGTGTCTACACTGGCATTAAAATCCCCAAGACTTATGGGCTTGTCCTCTTAGCATGATGATGAATGTTACCAGGTCTTCATAAATTTTTATTTATTTTCTTGGCAGGAACAAAAACACTAGTGATGACAGTATGGTACTTTCTTGCAAATCCCAATCACATTATTATAAGATTATTATTCACTCCTCTTGGTAGGTGTCCAACTTTGTTGATTATATTAGATCTGATTGCAAAAGCTACACTAGTTCCATGGTGCTTCCCATCGTTGTAATCACTACAGGAAAAAAAAATAGCATGCATCCAACTCTTACTGTGGTAAACATACCAGTTTTATTTCATTTAGGGCTGTTAGCAAAATGTGATAAATTGAGCAAAATTCTCACAGTAAGTGCCCTTTGTCTTTTAGGTCTCTTGGATGTTATGTTGTCAATAAGTGTGCACACATTCCATATACAAAGGGTAAATGGAATAATCTTTGCAAAAGTTTTTTTTTTTAAATCATTGTGTGTGTGTATGTGTGTGTGTGTGTGTGTGTGTGTGTGTGTGTGTGTGTGTGTGTGTGTGTATGTGTGTGTGTGTGTGTGTTTTGATCACAGGGTAGGATTTCTGCCTTCCATGGTTTGCAGGTCAGTATTTGGTTAGGTGAAGCAGAGAATTTTTTATGGTTTCTTTTCTAAACCTTTCCTCACAGGAAAGAGTGGGCAGTGCAGTCCTTTACAAAGGCTTCTCATGTACCCAGGGGCTGCCAAATCCCATGTGTGCTTCAGTCCAGTGAGAAGATGACCCCAAAGGAGCAGCTAGGTGGCACAGTGGATAGAGCACCAGCCTTGAATTCAGGAGAACCTGAGTTCAAATCTGGTCTCAGACACTTAACACTTCCTAGCTGTGTGACCCTGGGCAAGTCACTTAACCCCAGCCTCAGAAAAAGAAAAAAAAAGAGAGATGACCTTATGCCTTAAGTGATTGTATGCAGGCTTGTAATTATAGCTCCTAGTGTATCCACACCTGCTTCTTTTTTATCCATTGTCACAGGACTTTGATAAGTAAAAATTGGTAAAATATTATGGAGATTTTTTGACTCGTGCATAAATTAGAATTGTATGAAGGAATTGACCTCAATCTCTCTTCCAGAATCATCAAAGTTCAATGGGAAGACAAAAATCAATCTGACTCCAGATGGTTCAGGAGGAAATGGATGATCTTGGACTCTTCAATGTCTAACCAGGCTCTAAGAGCTCCATGGCACATGCTTATACTACCTTCATGGAACAAATGCTTCCATACACCATTCTATCAGGGGAGTCTTTACTTACCTGGAGCAAACTTCCCCCTAACTCACCAAGTGATTGAAGTCCATTGCTGATCCTTACCCTGGTTTGGTTTGTCTGCTGTTTTACTGGTGTGTAGCCACTGGGTTTATTACAGCTTCTTAAAACCACATGTGAAAGTTGCATGAATCAGGTGGACACCCAAAGTAGAAAAATACTTGAAAGGGGAATGTAGCCCACAAAATAAAGGTCCTAGTCTTTTTTAATACCTTGTACACTCCCACAAGCAGTCTGTTGAAACCTATGAAATTCTTTTCATAATAATTATGAAAATGCATGAAAAATATGCATAGGATTAAAAAGGAGATAAATTGACTGAAATATAGTTATTATAATGTATTTTGAAAGTCTATGAATCAGGATGGAACCAAGATGATGGAGAGGACACACTCATTCTAAGATCCCTTCTACCCTTATTTACCAATTACCTCAATCAGCCTCAGAAATAGTTCTTGACTGGTAAAATCCATGAATATTGGGAGTACAACAAAGTACCAGCTGAAGAAAACTTGGAATATCACCAGAAAAAAAATTTGTGTTGATTAGGTGGGAGGAAGCCAATGCAGAGAGGCAGAACAAGGAGGCTAGCCCATGCAGAGTGGATCAGAGGCAAGATGTAGTCTCTGTGGTTGGAGAATTTTCAGGGAGGACTCTATCACAGGTTAACTGCTCTGCTTTGGCTGCAAGGCAGTAGATCAGCAGAGAAGTTACACAAACGCCAAAGGTAGAGTGTATCCCAAAACCCCAGAGTTGAGCAGAACCTGGCCACAGCTACCAGCACTGAGAGTGACTCAGCACAACATGAATGCGCAACCGCAGAATGCACAAGTGGGGTTCTGCCCAGGGTAATCTCACTTCCTGCACAGAAAGGGCTCTGCCCAGGGCAATAACATTTCCACAGCAGCCTGGCAGCTCTTTGCAGCCTGTTTGCAGGACAGCTACTCTCCGTATATCCCTGCTCTGCAGAGGAAGCTGAGAATCTCCTAGCTCTGAAGGCAGACCCTAAGGGCTTTAAAAATAAATAAATAAATAAATAAATAAATAAATAAATAAGAAAGCCAAGCAAACTCTAACTATAAATAGCTTCTATACAGAAAGAGAGCAGATTTTCAACCCTGAGGAGACTAATAGCAGTCAATCTCCAGACAAAACCCCAAAGGGAAAATAACTTGGTGCCCATCACACAAGGATCTCCTAGAAGAAATTATATTAGATCTTAAAAGAGAACTAGAAGAAAAATGGGGAAAGGAAAGAGAAGCTCTGCAAGAGAGTACAGAAAAGGTTTATAACTCACTTACAGAAAAATTTGATAAAATGGAAAAAAGAAACTTCCTGAAAACAGAATTAGTGAATTGGAAAAGCTAAAGAACTACCAAGAAAATAGGACCTGTGAATTGAAAAGGATAAAGAATTTCCAGGAGAGTAGGATTTTTGAATTGGAAAAAGAAAACAACTCACTGAAAAAAAATTAGTGAAATGGAAAATAAGTCCATAGAGCAAAACAACTCATTTAAAATTTCAGTTGGATATATACAAAAAGAAGTAAAAAAAGTCAATGAAGAAAATAACGCATTAAAAATCAGAACTGCACAAATAGAAATGAATGAATCATTGGGACATCTAAAATCAGTTAAGCAAAACAAAAAAAAAAAGAAAAAAAAAGAAAAATAGTTAAATATTTACTTGGAAAAACAACAAACCTAGAAAATAGATCTAGGAGACATATTCTGAGGATTATTGGACTACCTAAAAATTCTTATGAAAAAAAGAGAAAATTATCAAAGAGAACTGCACAGATGTAATAAAATCAGAAGGTAAAATAGGCATTGAAAGAATTCACCTTCTGAAAGAGATCCCCAAATAAAAACTGCAAGGAATATTGTGGCTAAATTTCAGAAGTAATAGACTAAGAAAAAAAATATTACAAGTAGCCAGAAAAAAAATCAAATTCTAAGGAGCCATAATAGGGATCACTCAGGATCTAGCAGCTTCTACATTAAAGGATGGAAGGGTCTGGAATATGATATTCCATAAGGCAAAAGAACTTGGAATGCAGCCAACAATAAACTACTCAGCTAAGCTTAGCATTTTCTTCTAGGGAAGAAGATGGACATTTAATGAAACAGGTGAATACCATTTATTCCTTATGAAAAAAGCAGAGCTAAACAAACAAACAAAAACATTGAATACTCTTGAGAACTGTATTTCTGTTACGGGCATACATAAAGAGCATGCACATAATTTGATTTTACTGTTAAAATATAATAAAAGGTAGTATAATTGGAAAGGGAATTGTATCCAAAAAAAGAAAAATGGGAAATAAGAAGAGGGAAATTACATCCCATGATGAGGCAAAGGAAACCTATCATATCTGAGGGAATTTAGAGAGGGGAAGGAACATTGTGTGAATCTTACTCTCATCAGAATTGGCTCAAAGAGAAAATATTAGATATATTTGGTTTACAGAGAAACTTCTCTTACTTCATTAAAATGTGGGAGAGGAAAAGGAAAAAGGAAAAGAGTAGGCTAAACAGAAGGGAATACAGAAAACATAAGGGAAAGGTATTAAAAGGGGGGAGAAACTCAAAGGGGGTGGGAGGAATTCTAAAGAGGGAGAGCCGTGTGAGGCAGGGGATACCCATAAGTTTAATACTGGGGAGAGGGGTAAGGGGGGAAAGGAAAAGAAAAGTATATTCTGAGAATAATAAGATGACAAAAATATACAGAATTAGTAGTTTTAACCATAAATGTGAATAGGATGAACTCTCCCACAAAACAGAGATGTATAGCAGATTGGATCAAAAGCTACAATATTACAATTTGTTGTTTGCAGAAAACACATTTAAAGCAGCATAATATATACAGAGTGAAGGTAAAATGCTGGAGCAGAATCTATTATGCTTCAAGTGAAGTAAAAAAAGCAGAGGTAGTCATTGATATCTCACATCAAGCAAAAGCAAAAACTGCTCTAATTAAAAGAGATAAGGAAGGAAACTATTTTGTGCTAAAGGGTGGCATAGACAATGAAGCAATATCAATACTAAACATATATATACACCAAGTGGTATAGCATCTAAATTCCTAAAGGAGAAGTTAACAGAGTTGCAAGAAGAAATAGATAGCAAAACTATAATAGTGGGAGACTTCAACCTTGCACTCTCAGAATTAGATCAGAATTAGAAATCAAACCACAAAATAAATAAGAAAGAAGCTAAAGAGACAAATAGAATATTAGAAAAATTAGGTATGAGACATCTCTGGAGAAAACTGAATGGAAACAGAAAGAAGAACACTTTCTTCTAGCAATTCAGGGAAAAAAATACAAAAATTAACCATATTTAAGGACATAAAGACCTCAAAATTAAATGCAGAAATGTGTAAATGTATCCTTTTCAGATCATGATGCAATAAAAATTACATTTAACAAAAAACTAGGGGTAAATAAACCAAAAAGTAATTGGAAACTAAATAATCTCATCCTAAAGAATGAATGGATGAAACAGCAAATCAAAGACACAACTAATAATTTCACCCAAGAGAATGACAACAATGAGAGAACATACCAAAATTTGTGGGATGTAACCAAAATAATAATAGGGAGAAATTTTTTATCTTTAGAAGCTTACATGAATAAAATAGAGAAAGAAAAGATCAATGAATTTGGTTTGCAATTTAAAAAACTAGGAAAAAAACAAATTAAAACACCCCAATCAAATACTAAAATTGAAATTCTAAAATTAAAAAGAAAAAAAAAAAACTTTAATTAATAAATAAAACTAGGAGTTGGTTTTATGAAAAAGCCAACAAAATAGATAAATCTTTGGTAAATTTGATTAGAAAAAGGAAAGAGGAAAATCAAATTTTTAGTCTTAAAAATAAAAAAATAAATTTTCCACCAATGGACAGGAAATTAGAGCAATAATTAGGAGTTACTTTGTCCAACTTAATGCCAATAAATTTGATAACCTAAGTGAAATGGATGATTACCTTCAAAAATATAGACTGCCCAGATTAACAGAGGAGGAAGTAAATAGCTTAAATAGTCCCATTTCAGACAAAGAAATAGAACAAACTATTAATCAACTCCCTAAGAAAAAAAAATCCCCTGGACCAGATAGATTTATATGTGAATTCTATCAAACTTTTAAGAACAATTAACTCCAATGTTATATAAACTATTTGAAAAACTAAGGAATAAAGGACTCCTAACAAATTCCTTTTATGACACAGACATAGGACTGCTACCAAAATCAGGTAGGTTGAAAACAGAGAAAGAAAATTATAGACCAATCTCCATAATTAATCTTGATGCAAAAATCTTAAATAAAATATTGGCAAAAAGATTACAGAAAATCATCCTGAGGATAATATAACACCACCAAGTAGGGTTTATACCAAGAATTCAGTACTGGTTCAATATTAGGAAAACTATTAGCATAATTGACTATATCAATAACCAAGTTAACAAAAAACATATGATCCTCTCAATAAATGCAGAAAAAGCAGTTGATAAAATCCAAGAGCCATTCCTATTAAAAACACTTGAAAGTACAGGAATAAATGGGTTTTTCCTTAAAATAGTCAGTAACATCTATTTAAACCCATCAGTAAGCATTGAATGGGGATAAACTGGAACCATTCCCAATAAGATAAGGAGTGAAACTATCACCATTACTATTCAATATTGTATGAGAAATGCTAGCTTCAGCAATAAGAGTTGAGAAAGAGATTAAAGGAATTAGAGTAGATAATAAGGAAATGAAATTATCACTCTTAGCAGATGATATGATGGTATACTTAGAGAACCCCAAAGATTCTGCTAAAAAGCTATTAGAAATAATTCATAACTTTAGCAAAGTTGCAGGATACAAAATAAATCCACATAAATCATCAGATTCTTATATACCATTAACAAAATCCAACAATTAAAGATACAAAGAGAAATTCCATTTAAAGTAACTGACAATAGTATAAAATATTTGGTAATCTATCTGCCAAGGGAAAGTCAGGAATTACATGACCAAAATAAAGAAAACACTTTCCACAAAAATAAAGTCAGATCTAACCAACTGGAAAAAATATTAAGTGCTCATGGATAGGTCGAGCAAATATAATAAAGATAACAATATTACATAAACTAATTCATTTATTTAGTGATATACCAATCAGACTCCCAAAAAACTATTTTAATGACCTAGAAAAAATAACAACAAAATTAATCTGGAAGAAGAAAAGGTCAAGACTTTCAAGGGAACTAGTGAAAAAAAAAATCAAATGGAAGGTGGCCTAGCTGTATCAGTTATAAAACTATGTTATAAAGCAGGGTCACAAAAGCCATTTGGTATTGGCTAAGAAATAGACTGGTTGATCAGTAGAATAGGTTAAGTTCACAGGACAAAATAGTCAATAACTATAGTAATCTAATGTTTGATAAACCCAGAGACCCCAGCTTTTTGGATAATAATTCACTGTTTGACAAAAACTGCTGGGAAAATTGGAAATTAGTATGGCAAAAACTAGGCATTGACCAAAACATAACACTGTACACCAAGATAAGGTCAAAATGGGTCCATGATTTAGGCATAAAGAATGAGATTATAAATAAATTAGAAGAACATAGGATAGTTTACTTCTCAGACCTGTGGAGGAGGAATGGATTTGTGACCAAAGAAGAACTAGAGATCATTATTGATCACAAAATAGAAAATTTTAATTGTATTTAATTAAAAAGCTTTTGTACAAACAAAACTAATGCAGACAAGATTAGAAGGGAAGCAATAAAGTGAGAAAACAGTTTTACAGTCAAAGGTTCTGATAAAGACCTCATTTCCAAAATATATAGAGAATTGATTCTAATTTATAAGAAATGAAGCCATTCTCCAATTGCTAAATGGTCAAAGGATATGGACAGACAATTTTCAGATAAAGAAATATAAACTATTTCTAGCCATACGAAAAGATGCTCCAAGTGATTATTAATCAGAGAAATGCAAATCAAGACAACTCTGAGATACCACTACACACCTCTCAGACTGTCTAGGATGACAGGAAAAGATAATGCTGAATGTTGGAGGGGATCTGGGAAAACTGGGACACTGATGCTTTGTTGGTGGAAATGTGAATGAATCCAAACTCTGTGGAGCAATTTGGAACTATGCTCAAAAAATTATCAAACTGTATATACTCCTTTGATCCAACAGTGTTACTACTGGCCTTATATCCCAAAGAAATTTTAAAGAAGGAAAAGGGACCTATATGTGCAAAAATGTTTGTGGCAGTTTTTTTTTTTTTTTGTAGTGGCTAGAAAGTGAAAACTGAATGGATGCCCATCAATTGGAGAATGGCTGAATAAGTAGTTGTGGTATATGAATGTTGTGGAATATTATTGTTCTGTAAGAAATCACCAACAGGATGATTTCAGAAAGACCTGGGGAGACTTACATGAACTGATGCTGAGTGAAATGCACAGAACCAGATTATTATTCACTTCAACAGCGATACTATATGATGATCAATTCTGATCGACATGGCTCTTTTCACCAATGAGGTGAACTAAATCAGTTCCATTTGTTCAATAATGAAGACAACTAGTTACATCCAGTGAAAAAGTATGGGAAATGAGTATGAACCACAACATAGCATTTCCATGCCCTCTGTTTTTGTTTGCTTCCATTTTTGATTTCCTTCTCAGGTTATTTTTTTTACCTTATTTCTAAGTCTGATTTTTCTTGTGCAGCAAAATAACTGTATGGATATGTATACATATATTGTATTTAACATATACTTTAAAATATTTAACATGTAGATTTAACATCTACCTGCCATCTAAGGGAGGTGGTTGGGGGAAGGATTGGGAAAGTTGGAAAAGAAGGTTTTGCAAGGATCAATCCCAAAAAAATTACCCATGCATGTATCTTGTAAATAATAATCTATAATAAAAAAAGAAAATAAATGAATCCCAGGCAATGAAGTTCTACCATAAAGACACTAGTGATCAAGGTGTAAAATAATTGAGAAACCATTTTCTTCTTAGTAATATGGGGATTAGAAAACTTTCTTTCCATAAACTTAATTCATATCAATTTACTGAAAGCAAAGGAACCCTCCATTAACTTGTAGGTAATTTGAATAATTATGAAGGTGAATCTTTATTCTTTCCCTTTGGAAGAAAGAGGCAGGCCATCAGGACTGCTACATCTAGTACAGGATATATATGCAAGACAATATTCCTAATGCCATAGTGGACATGAATGTAAATACAATCAAGGAGGGAAAACAAAAACAGAAACTAACCAAAAAACTTAGATTTCTATGACCTTGGTAGAAACATTTATTACTCTCAACTTGAAGGTGTTCATAAGAAAGAGGAAGTTTTGATTGATTGGTTGGACAACAATGAGTCTCATTTTCAGGTTGGAATCAGGAACTGCATGCATATAAAACCATATTATCCCTGACAGATTTTGCTAGAGATGAACTTACAGTACTATGACACCTGAATTTTGTATTAATCTGTCAATTGCTTTTGAGACTGTATCTAATTCACTGTCATTGTTAGTTAAATGGAATTACATTTACATTCAAAGCTAAACCCACCAATATGTAAAAAGATTTGACAGCACATTAAGAGCTGGATATTTCATTAATTCTCTCTCCTAGAAGGAAAAATGCCACAGATATAATTTTAATAGATGGGATTTTTGTAATGCTTTAAATGTTGAAAAACACATTGGATATCTCATTTCACTCATTCAAAAGAAGAAAATTCATTAAGAAAAGATACCAAAATACTGAAGAGGCTTTGAAAAATAAAACTTAAAAGATTCATTGCATCCTTTCAATAAAAGTATTAAATGCTCATCTGTTTTTTTGCAAACCGGAATAACTTTTTAAAAACTCATTTGTAGGGCAACTAGATGGTGCAGTGGATAGGGCACAAGCATTGAAGTCAGGAGGATATGAGTTCAAATTTGACTCAGATACTTACACTTCTTAGCTGTGTGACCCTGAGCAAATCACTTAACCCCAATTGCCTCAGGGAAAAAACTCAATTGTATTTCAGAATAAAAGATAATATACATATGTAAAATGAATAAAATTTTAAGTTGACATTTTATATATAGTATACATATAAATGAAACAACATTAAAAATATTTGTCCCAAGTAATTTATACACTGCTGTGAAGGAAAAAAAGGGATGCACAAAAGGAACCTCTAGATTATCTCAGGAATTTATTTAGGTACTTCTTTAATTTTCAAGTATGGATTTTATAAAAAAATTATTTATTTTGTAAGAAAAAAATTTTTCGGACAATGTCTTTAAAAGCTTTTTTCACTTGTTGGTTCCTTAGGGTATAAATGAAGGGGTTCAGCATTGGGGCAATAGAAGTGTTCAGGACTGCTACACCTTTAGTCATAGCCACCCCTTCTTTTGCTGAGGGCTTGACATACATGAAAATACAGCTTCCATAAGAGATGGAGACAACAATCATGTGGGAAGAACAAGTGGAAAATGCCTTTTTCCTTTGTTGGGCAGAGGGAATTCTCAGAATGGTTTGGAGGATGAATGCATAAGAAAGAATCACTAATGCTAAAGTGACCATAAGTGTTAATACAGCCAAGAAAAAACTCATGATTTCTAAGATCTTGGTGTCTGTGCAAGAGATCATCAACATGGGAGAAGAATCACAGGTGAAGTGATCAATGACATTGGAATCACAGAAATCCAATTGGAGTCCCATAATGACTGGTGGAAAGATTATGAGAAATCCTGCTAACCAAGAACTAATTACAAGCTGGCTGCAGACTCTGTTACTCATGATGGTCATGTAGTGTAGAGGTTTGCAGATGGCCACATAGCGATCATAGGACATGGCAGCAAGGAGAAAAAATTCTGTTGCACCAAGGAGGATAAAAAAGAATACTTGGGCCATGCAAGAATTGTAAGAAATAATTTTTTCTTTAGTTATTATACTGACCAAAAATCTTGGAATGGAAACAGATGTAAATGATATTTCTAAGAAGGAGAAATTCCTGAGGAAGAAATACATGGGAGTCTTGAGGTGAGAATCCAGCAGGGTGAGGGTGATGATGGTTAGATTGCCAGTTATACTCAATATATAGGTGAGAAAAAGAAAGAGGAAAATCAAGATCTGTAGCTGTGGGTCATCTGTCAGTCCCAGGAGGATGAATTCCTTCACTGATGTCTTATTTCTCATCACTTATGCTTGACTTCTGGCAGATATGTGGTGAAAACAAAAGAAAATAACTCAAATAAATTAAGGCATATCAATTGGAAAACTCTATTGTGTAGAGAACCACAGAAGCCAAAATGAAAGATGGTCCATGAGAAATCACCAGTGTAGACTTTGTAATCCAGAAAATAATTATCATGTCTCTTTCTGTCTATTCACCTTCCTCAAATTACAAATAAAATTTTACTTGTACCCAGAAAGCCTCCTAAGTCCATTGCTTTCTCTCTTCTAATTATTTCCATTTTATGTACATGTTTCTTTTCATGTTATGCCCCTTATTAAATGGTAAAGTCCTTGAGGATAAAGGCTTTTCTTTGCCTCTTTTGTATTCTCAACTCTTAACTCCATCCCTGAACACATGGTACTTAATTAATGTTGATTGACTGCACTACAAGTTGATTCTACACTCAAATATATTCCAGCCTTATTGAAACCTCCATGAATAAAAAAAAAGTGTAATTCTATTCTATTATTATTCCACTTTTTCCTGTATATAAAGTTTCACTGAAAAATTGCATATTCCCAGTTGATAAATGGCCAAAGACAACAGACCAGGCTCAATAAATGAGAAAATGCTCTAAGTCACTATCAATTACAAAAAAATGCAGATGAAACAACTTTGAGGTGCTACCTCCTACCTATGAGATTGGTTAATATGACTAAAAAGAAAATAATAAAAATTGGAGAGGATGTGGGTAAATTGGAACATTAATGCATTTTTGTTAGAATTGTGACCTTATTCCAATATTCTGCAGATCAATGTGGCACTATACTATGCACATATTGTACATAAAGTACATATCTTTTCATGTGGTAAGACCTTTGTTAGGTGTGTCCCTAAGAGACCATAAAAAAGTGCAAAAGAACCCACATGTATAAAAATATTTATAGCAGCTTTCTTTGTATTGGCAAAGTATTGGAATTATAGGGGATGCCCCTCAATTGGGGAATGGCTAAATAAATTGTGGTATTATGTGATATAATGAACTCTTTCATTAAAAATAATGAGCATATAGACTTCAGAATAATCTAGAAAGATTTACATGAACTGATGCTGAATGAAGTGAGCACAATCAGGAGCTCATAGTACAAACTAACAGGAACATTTTGTGATGATCAACTTTGATAGAAATAGCACTTCTTAGAAATTTAATTATCTAGTACAATTCCAAAGATTTATTATGGAAAATGTTATCCACATCCAGAGAAGGAACATGGAGTCTTAATGCAGATCAAAAGATTTATATTTTTGATGATTTTTTTTTGTTTTGTTCGCTTTCTTATGATTTTTCTCTTTTGCTCTGATTCTTCTTTTGCAAAATGACTAATTTGCAAATGAGCTTAATGTGATTTCACATGTACAATCTATATCAGCTTGCTTATTGTCTTAGAGATATTAGAGGAAAGGGAGAGAGGGAGGAAAATACAAATCTCAATTTATAAAAGTAATGTTGAAAATCATCTTAATTTGATTTTAAAGATTTACAATTATTTTTTTCATTTTCTTTACTGCTGTGACTATTCCCCTTTATACTATGAACTCATTAAAAGCAAGGGCTTTTTTTGTTGTTATTGTTTTGCCTTTCTGTTTATCTCTAGATTTTAGCACAAAGCCTGTAATATAATAGGCTAATACTAAGTATTCATTTATTGACTGACTGATTTCTATGGGAATTTTGGATATTCTTCTTTATAATGTAATCAATTATAAGATTGCATTTTAGATTGCTATATGACTCCATTAAAATATTGCTTCTCCTACAACCCTCAGTTTTGTTTGTTTTTTCATATTCATTTCTTTTAGCTAAGTCACTCTATCTGGTATTTCTCTGTATGTAGTAACCATTTTTTTTTTTTGGCTTTGACCAGAAACATTGAAGGTCTTCACTTCCCAGATTGATTTATATTTATTTAACCTTTTTTTTTTACAAGGTGAAATAATATATTCTTTGCCTCAAATACTCTCTAGCCTTAATCACTGAATGGGTGCAAACTCAGTCAAACTGAGATCTGTGGAAGACATTAGCTGAAAAAGACCAAGGTCTCCTATTATATCCAGGGCCATCTCTAGTTGTCCTGATCTATACTTGCCACTGGAATCATATGGTTCTGAAGGAGAAAGAGCAAAAGGTGACTTTGCACAGCCTTCTCTCACTTAAACCCTATTCATTTGCATGTCATGGCATCACCACTCTGATATCATGATCTTTGACAATGAAGAACAAACTTAAAAACAAGCATGTTTTCTCTCTCTCTCTCTCTCTCTCTCTCTCTCTGTGTGTTTCTCTCTCTCTCTCTCTCTCTCTCTCTCTCTCTCTCTCTCTCTCTCTCTCTCCCCCTTTCTCTCTCTCTCTTTCTTTCTCTCTTTTTCTCTCTCTTTCTTTCTCCATGTATGAGACATAAATTGTCATACTACTCCCTTCATCTAATAGTGTTAAGTAAATTCATGAAATTTTGTTTATTTCCACTAGTTTAACTTTTTTGGATGATTAGACAGGCAACTGAGATTTTTGCTGAATCTGGAATCTGTCTTGCTAATCTAGCCATATTTATGTCATTTTAAAAAGGTGTAAGTTATTTCTATCCTTATTTATCTAAGTCATAGAAACAAATGGTGCATTAAATTGATAAAGGACACAATCTTATATCACATCATAAAACCACTCTTTAAAGTCCTATCAATGTGTTGTTCATCCACATTCTTTGAGTGAAGTTGATCAGTTTACTCTGTATCCATCTGACTGAGCCCATTAAGGTCTATCTATTGCATTCCCAAGGATATTGTGCATGAATACTTTGAATATCTTACAAAAGTACATGCATACTATGGACCTCACATTCCCTTATGGTGCCAGTCTATTAACCCTGTCAGATCTGAGGTGGTTAGTCTGACATAAATTATTCTATAGTAAAATGATATAATAAAGTAATCACCACTTCCTTTTCTAATTGCTAGTAAGATCACTTGGTTCTTTGTTCTAAGAATTTTTAGACATCTACCCTATTGCTATTATTGTACCAGATGCTAGAAACACACACACTGACACATGCACAAATTCTCTGCACTCAAGAAGTTTACATTCTCTTCTAGTATTTTCCTCTATTTGATGTTAAGTTCAACAAATATTTTTTGAAGGGTGCCCTTTTTCAAAATTGATACGATATATGATTCAGCATTCCTCTCTCCCTTTCTGCAATTTTCAAGCATTATGGAAAGAACTAATATCTTTAAAGAATAGTATCTCAACAATCATATACACAAGTTTCATCAATGAGATAAAATGTATATTGAATTAATACTATTAAGAATACTATACACTAGTTTACATTTGATCATAAAAATAAAAGAGATAATGGAACTTGCTTATGAGGGGAATGACAGGTTCAAATCTGTACATAAGGAAAATGACTTTGGAAGCTGGGGAAAGGATGGTTTGAGGAAGGGGAGTAGATCTGATGAAGGAAATTGATTTGATGCTGTTGCATTGAAAGATATGATGGGAACCTGAACAAGAGTGGCGGCCATCTTAGTGTAGACAGTAAGAGAAATGAGAAGCCTTTGAGTAATTATTTTGAAGATAGGCTTGACTCCATAGGGACAATATAAATATAAATATAAAGAAAAACATTGAAATACTAAGTTGTGGTGTTTGGTTATAGTACTTAGTCATTATCTTAGCAAAATATTAAAGGCCAAGTTCATCTTAGTTATATCTATACTCCTCTAGTGAATATATCAAGTATACTTTTACTCCATTCCCAATGCTATGAAATAATAAAGGGAATAGCAAAATGTTAAAGGAACATAAAAGGAGTTTTAACTGAAAGATTAAATTGAAATCATACACAATTCAATGGGTCAAGCTGCCCTAGAATTTTTTCTTTGTCTTTTATTCTAGGACTTTTGATTTTGAGTCACTAATTCTATTAGCAATGCTGACATATATTTAGGAGGCAATGTACATAAAGGAACCTTCCAAATTAAAAGGAGACAGAAAGATAAAGTGTAACTAAGAAGAGAAAGAGTGAATATATTTACTTTTCTCATTTGCTTTGATAGATTATGTTGTAAAATAAAATGCAAAGATAATGAATATTTACTTTAATTGAAAGGAAAAATATGAGTTCAAGATGAACACTTTCATTTTCAGACACCTCTTTTTATTGCTTATTTTCTCACCTTAATGTGTGTGTCTATATGTGTGTGTGTGTATGTAATTTTGAATGTAAAGGAATTCCCCTCCCTGTGCTCTAAAATATTAAGTAAGCATTTTTCAATCTTTCTTCTCAACTCTAGATCAAACAGAATAAGGGAAAACACACTAGAATAAGGGAAAACTATCTCACTGATAAAGATAATGTGGTAAATTTGTACCTGCAAATCATATCTACAGTGGGTTTAGTTTTTCTTCTCTTCACATTATGGACAGAAGGGGGAGAGAAGGATATAATTTAGAATTTAAAATAAAATTATATTGAATTATTGATAAATAAATTCTTGTAAACAAAAGGTGCACAAAATCCTGTCTATGTTATCTATGTGTACTTTAGTTTCCTGACCTGAAAAATTAGGAGCAAAGTTTGGTGCTTTTATAATGTTTTTTCAAGGCCTTCATGATCCAAGTCTATTTAGTTCTGTTACATCTTCTTTATGTGAAAATATAATAGATTTGATTTCCTTATAAGTTGATAATCTTTTCTCTCTCTCTCTCTCTGTATATATATATATATATAATGCAATTGTCTTTTCAATTTGTTTTTATCTATAGTGGGAAAGTTAAATCTTCCTTTGGTTCTTTTTCTTTGTTTTCATCATATAATAAAGCGACCCACTCACAAAATCTTGCTGATGAAGTTCACTTCATTCTGCATTAGACCATAAAGATCTTATCAGTTTCCTCTTTAGGTGATCATTTTTTCATTTCCTATTAATCATTCTCCACTAAACATGTAGCCCTTATCCCCAGTTTCCAATTTGGAGATAGTATGAAGAGACTTGCTACAAATATTTCTACATATGAAGATCCTTTAAAAAATCACAAACCTCTATTTCCAGTTCAGTGAAAGAATACACACAGATTACTAACTGTTAGGCTATATTGCTAAATTCAGTGGTCTAATATATACCTCCATAATGTTCTTTATTGTACCTAATGTTCTGCAGTCCTTTCAACATTTCATAAATGTGAGGTGGAAATTTGAGACTTAACTTGTGCTTACTGTAAGAATGAAAAAGAGTACCTCCCAAAATTTATTCAATTTTGCAACTTCTAATCTTTAGTAATATTTTAGTAATTTATTGTTATTTTTATAATATTAAAATTACATTATATGTATACTACTAATATATATTAGTAGACTTTAGTAATATTTCAATATTTTGAAATAAACTGTGCTTATCTATGATTTCATCATTATTTTTATTTCTTCTGAAACTAAGAACTATTATAAGCACATTCATTTCAAAATTTGAAAAAAATATATAGTTTGCAACTTTTCTAAGATGGACAATATTAGCTTCCATAAATATACAACTCAAATAATACAGTATACACTATTTTAAGATATAGTCATAAGACAGATGAATTCCATGCACACTTCATCTCACATTGTTCCTGTGGTCTATGAATATGAGTAGCATTAGATGGAGCAAAATCACAAATGAATTATTGCCATAAATCAAAAAAGGGCAAATTCTTGGAAAGTCATTATGATATTGGGAACATGGTAGAGTGGAAAGTATAGGTCTTGACCTAACTGTGAACATATCAAACAGAATATAACTAAAAAACTTCTTGATAGTTTGGATGACATCATTTAAGTAGTGTTTCTTGGGAAACCCCGAAGATCAATCTGTCATTATAGGACTTTAACAATGATAACCTTACTTTTCCTTCAAAGATCATAGCTTTAACAATCAAGATGAAATATTTTGAGAAGGAATTGCCCAAAGATAATTCCCTGAAATACAGCACTTAAAAAAAGAAAGTGTAACTAAGAAGAGAAACAATAAACATACTCACTTTTCCGTTTAATTTTGATGATTTAACTGGATTTTTAAACCCCAAACTTCAGATAATTTACTTATATTAAGAGATGGTATTTGAAGGACTACATTCGGGAAAGAAGTTTATTCCTTGTCTGTTAGAAAAATGCACAAAAGAATGTAACATTTGAAATTCCAAGGGTTTTCTAGATATTCTTGACTTGTGAAAGATATGTATATTTCCCAACCAATTTTCCCTACTCTTTACAAAGTATTGGTGTGAAATGTTGGGAAACTTGTCAAATATAATTGAGCAAATAAATTTTGGTCTTTAAGTAGTTAAAAGGAGAAAATATTGTCATGAAGGAAAGATGGTTCCATCTGCTTTATCTTTTATTGGCTATCAATTTCAATACTTCTTTGCTAGACATGATCACAATTTATCATTTATCTTATAGTCTCAGAGGAGTTGATTAAACAAAGGGAAAAATCCCAGGAGATAGATTCTAATAATCCTCTATTGCAATTATTTTGAGGAATAATCTGGAATTGAGTAGCTATTTAAGTTGTTTTGTTTCTTACTTTTTTCTTTCTTTATTCGCTAATTTTTAAAAGTACTTATCTCTTTCTCATTCCTCAATTGAGAAAAAATAAAAGCTTCAAAACAAATATGTTGAATCCAAGAAAAATATTTCTAAATTATCTGTGCACAAAAATATTTAAACAAATCATTTATCTGATATGATATGGGATTTTATGCTTAATGTGTTTTTATTTCTGTCATTTAGAGTCTTAGAGCTCTCATAATTTATTTTCTTTATAGTATTATTGTAATTTTCTAAATTTTTCTCCTAGTTCTCCTGATTTCATTTCATATTAGTTCATATAGATCTTGCTAGGTTCTTCTGAACCTATTCATTAGGCCATTTCTTATGACACAAAAATATACCAGTTTGTTCATACCATTTAAAAAAATATTTCACTAATTGATTGATATTCACTTACATTGCATTTAGGGTTATTATAAAAAAGGGTGAAGAGCTACTATAAATATTTTATGCCTATAGGTATTTTTATTGTTTTTTTAAAATAAATTATTTCTCCAGAGTATTTTATAATGAATGGTTCTTAGCTCTTTTTTAGTCACACTCTCAAATATTTTGTAACTTCTATAGTTATTTTGAATAGATTTGCTCTTTATTGTTTTTTCTGCTAGGTTTTTTTTTTTTTTTTTTTTTTTTTTTTTTGGTAATGCAGAAGAATGTTGAGATTTATGTTAAGGGAAATTATATATTGAATTCTTCAATTCTGATAAGTTAAGTCAAGCCATCTCTTTATTTGAAAAGATTTTGTGCCAATCAGATCCCTGTATGTGTTTTTGAGTGTTTGTTGTCCATTGTAATTAAAGAGAATTAAAATAATACCACTACATCAGTTCAAAGCACACAATGTGTTCGATGATGACTAATTAAACTGACAGGAACTTAATAGTTCTCCACTATAGGTTGGCAAACCATATGAACATTTGGAATGGAGATGCCTCTAAATTTGTATATCTCCTATTTCTTTTGAGTTACTGATACTCTGCTTTGCTCCTAGAGCACAATAATTTCCTTGATTTAGGCATATCATGCTTGTACATTTTCTGCCAGTGCTTCCCATGTCTTGCAATAGATTCTAAAGTTCTACAGAGAGACATTGAATCTGTTTTTATATTGCTTCTTCTGTCCCACTTGTGAGCACTTGCCTTGTGTAAATCTTCTGTAAATTGTTTTTTGGGCAAACATAGCATTTACCTTTCCAACAGTTTGGCTAGCCCATCAGAATTGTGTTTTTAAGCAGGATTGTTTGAATGTTGGCAGCATACTTCAAGAAAGGACTTCATTGTCTGTTATCTTATCTTTCCTGGTGATGTGCAGAATCTTCCTGTGCCCATTCAAATAGAAAAGATTCAGTTTCCTAGCATGGTACTGATATACTGCCCAAGGTTCCCAGGCATACAAAAATGAGGTCAGCTAATTGGCATTGTAGAACTTCATTTTGGTAAACAATGTAACAGCTTCTCTCTCACTTTTCTCTGAAGATTCTAGAGCTAGCTTTTGCCATGCATGCTATGTTGACATTAACAGTAATATCAATACAACTAGAAAGTATACTGCCTAAGTAAATGTATTTATCCACAGCTAGCAATAATTCTCCATTTGGTCAAACAAATAGTTCCACTATCCACATGTGGATAGTGTGACGCTGACTGCTGGGAGAGCCTGTGATTTCTTGGAGCAAATTGTCAGACCAAAATCTGCAAAAAAAGTTAGAAATTAAGTCCAAAAATAGTTACTTCATAGCATCAGAGCTTGTATTGTGTGCATAATGATCAATAAAATTTATTACATACCAACTCTTTCTCCATTTTAGTTTTGCCTTATAGTTTTTCAGGTTAAATAATTTATCATAAGTGTGGTAGCTGACCCTGACACCATGTACATCCTAATGGAAGGAATCCAACAACATTGTTAAAAACATGGGAACCAGCACATAGTTTGATTCACTGCTTAGGTAACTAAGAAAACTCAAAAGTAACATTCATTATCCAGAACCCAAGAAAGCATACCATCATGAATATGGCATACAATACTGATGAACTTCTCTGGAGAACCAAATATTGTCATGATTGTCCACAAGCCCTTGTGACTGATAGAATGAAAGTACATGGTCAGATCAATGAATGTGTGCAGACCTCAGTTTTGGTCCTGACATTCTGCTATAGTCATCAGGCAGCAAAACAAACAACAATAAAAACTGATCATTCCTTGGCCCTTCCTGAAGCCTCACTGCTTCACACTACCCAAGGGCAGAATATCATCTTTAAAGTTAATGGTAATTTAATTAAAAACACTCTGG